>NC_038247.2:26976380-27108855 GCF_000004515.6 Glycine max
TATTCTTTACCTTCAATGCCCCGGAGGTTGTCCTATCATCATTGAGAGACACTCATTGTAAAAGAAAAAAAAAAAAAAAAAAGAATACTGGAATGGAACTGTTGACTAAAGTCGCATGTTCATTTACCAACATGCCCGAGCGGGGTTTTAGGTGAAAATTAGTCATAAAAAAGAAGTTAGTGACAAAATAATATTATTAAAAGAGAATATCATATTAAAAGTGGTCATGTAGTTTTTTTTTTATGAAACCTTATAAAAAAAAATTGTTATCAATAATTAGTTTTTTTTATGAAACCTTATAAAAAAATTGTCATCAATAATTAGTTTTCATTTTATAAAATCAATGAAATATCAAATATTTTTTCATTAAATAGCCTTAGTGGGAGTAGTTGTTGGAATACTAGACAATTCAGATAAAAAATATGATAATTAATTAGAGATAAATGATATATTAGAATGTCACTCTCTCCATCTTAAAGTAATAGTTGTCCTAAGTTGTTTTACACAAATTAAGAAAAAATAATAAATAAATGGATAAGAATAATAATTTTATAAAATTAATATTATATCATTATTAATTTATTTATAAATTTTATTGTCCACCATTAATATTATAAGAGATATAAGTAAAAAAAATTAATTAATGTTACATTGAAATACTAAATTCATAATTATTTTGAGATAATTTTTTTTCTTATACGACAATAATGATATTTTTATGAAATTCAAGATTTTAATTAGATTTCTTAATACTTGACCAAACGTTAAATGTCATATAATATGAAATAAAGGGATTTTTCTTTTTTAGGAAAAACAACGGGAGTTTAAGATTACTTTATTCATAAAAATATGCTTATCTATTTATATATAGAAATTTTAATAATCATGCACAGTTTAAAACAATTTTTATGATTAGAGATCAATGTAAAATTATAGATATTCTGTTTTCTTATTAAATAAAAAATATGCATATTAAAGTAAGTACCAAAATTTATTTAAAGTATGAGCGATCTCACCATATATATTGTCAACCAAGCATTACATGAAAGATGGTGGCTTGAAGGTGATTCTAGCAAGAAAGAGATCGATATACCACACAATATTCAGAAAATAATCACTATAATATGCAGACATTGGAACTCAGAAAAAAGTTGCATGAACAACTCTCAACCAGAGGAACCAAGTTGCTTTCTGTGATCCAACCCAAATAATTGTGGATTTTGTTACTCTATTTGTAAAGTAAAATGCTTTATTGCGTGGTCAAAAGAAAGTAAAAGGTAATAGCATTTTATATTTCCACTATGGCATTAATATAAACTCCTCTGGATTCTTCAATGTACCCATCCAGGTTTTGCACCGAAAATGTCTCCTTTTACTGATTCCATGATTCTCTTGTCATCTTCTTTATTCTTCTCTCTCTCTCTCTCTTGCATTTCATAATCTATTGGACAAGGAACTTCAGTGCTTAACTTGTGATTATTCCTAAAGTCATGTTCAAAGGTCAGGAAATGAAGCACGAGGATTCTTTTACATATGCTTGGAAGAATGTGTGCCTACAGCATTGCATTAAGTAGTGCTCTATCACCCTCCCTACTGATGACATCATGGTTTTATAATATGGTTTTGACTGTGCTATGATTTTCTTCAAAATTGTGAAAATTACAGGTATATATATGGCATATGTGGATATGCACTACATAGTTCATAGAACTATTATGCACCACAACATATAATAGCACTCAAGATGGGGTCTTTTTTAGGAACTGCACAATTCATTTGATTGATTCCTTTTATTGTATGTTTTCATTAGTTACTTGTGACCTGTTTTGCACTATGTGGATATAAGTATTATATTGTATAATGCAGATTGGAATCTGCTGAAGAAAGTAACGGTTCTGTTTCCTCCTCTGACTAGACTTTTTTTCACTTTGTTAAAGGGAAAACGAAGCAAGGGGTTTGACTGGGGAAGTTTATTGAATGACAAAAGTTTGTTGGCCATATTTTGATCCGGAGTATGAGAACTTCAGCAACAGAATCAACCCTCCAAGGTTCACTGTTATCTCCCCTTGTATTACAACTTTGGTTTTCCTTTTTTTTCCCAATGGTATGCAAATTATGTAGATTCTCTTGGCATTTGTGGAAATTTAGGCCTCTTTGGGATTTTCCTGTGTAGCTTAATTTTGCTTTAATACCATCTTAAAGTAAAAAGAAAAAAGAAAACAGCACCACAAAAAATTAAAAGCTTCAGTAATTCCTAACTTAACTAGTCATATGTTATATACGGAAAATGTCATCAATTTAATCCTCACTTGAGTCAAGTTAAAACTCCCTATGAACTTGGGTTTGTGGTGGGAATTTCTAATACCCGGAAGAAGTGACTCTTTTATGGTAACTCTGTTTCCACTTCGCAGGGTCTCTGTGGACAACGATAGTTGCCATGATTGTACACTGATCAAGGTATAATTTCTCAAAATGATTAATTATGATAATGATATTTATCATGGCCTCTTTGTGAGTCCATGATTTGGCAGCTCAGCATCTTAGGGAACCTACCTAGCCCACGTGGATTTTTAAAGTTACTTTATTAACCCACCTATTGCCCTATTTTTTTTTTCAAACTACATTGAATTTTCCTTTATTCTTATTCTTATGTGCCAAATGAGACTTTGTTGTCCCCCATTCAATCCTCTGACCTAAGTCAAAAACTTTAGCCAAATTTCATTTTACAAGAAGATCATTCTCATTCTACCCACAAGTGTACCACTTATTTGATTGCCTTTGATTAGAAACTCATGTGAAGCAGTATTTTCTTCTTTGATCTACTTTGACTGTTTAAACAGAAAAAGTTGAAAATTTGAATTGAAAAACTTATTGAACAGATAAAAGTTCTGTTAAAACCCCATTAAGTCGATTGCTAAAAGGTTAAGTTATGAAAAACATTAGGCTACCCCAAGTGGATATCATTACCAGATCATTTTTTTTCCATAGTTGTTGAAAAAATCATTAACATGGAGATAAGTTCATGCAATATCTAATGGATTCTTTTTACTTCTTTATTTCCAAAAATAATACGCAGTTTGATAGTATTAACAAACCTGGAATTCTGCTGGAAGTGGTGCAAATCCTGACAGACCTTGACTTCATAATTACCAAAGCTTACATATCGTCTGATGGTGGATGGTTTATGGATGGTATGTTCGTGATTGAAACTTGAATCGGTAACGCATTGACTACAAAGATTTGTCTTGTCATTGCTTGTTGTTAGCCTAATTAAAAGCTGGTAATTACTGGGAACACTGGTTGCTATCAAGATGCTCTATATTTTGTTTTCTCTTGACTTTGTATGAATATGTCCATGAAGTATTTCTCGCTGTCTGTGTATTTGAGCCAGAAAGAAGGAAAATTCATTGTTTAGTAGACTAAGTACTTGAACAGAAAACAGCACACATGTAGTTCTTATGGACATATTTACTAAAACGTTGTCTTGTAAAAAAAAATGAGATGAATTTAACATGTTTACCCAATGGAATAAACAGTATTTCATGTCACGGATCAGCAAGGAAAGAAGATAACAGACAGCAAAACGATTGACTTCATTGAAAAGGTACTCATCTTTTCCTCTATATCTGATATATTCTTATAGTAAGATATAATTTGATAGCAATCTAACAACCAAGTAAAAAGATTCAAATTGTTGATGTAATAGATTAAAATAGCACAACATATTTTGAGAGTTGCTTAAATGGAGCATTATGTATACAATTAGCTTATATGTCTTAGGAAAGGAACCATACATGATTACCAATTCTTATTTTGTTCTTTCAAAAAGCATCAATAGTTGTATAAGCCAAATACTTGGTTCACGCCATACTCAATCAAGATATCTGTACCCTATCTCATTTTTGAGTCACCAATGCACTTTCAAACTTGGAGAGAAATTCTGCACTCACCTAGGAACTTTCCCACTCTCTAGGAAATCCCCTAGTAATATTGTCCATAACTCAAATCTTGAGAAACAATTGACCAGGTTCATGTTAGTAGTTACCTCCCCTTCCATATCCATAACTACATATAGCAGAATTGCATCCTTGGAGAGACACAAGTAGATTAACACACAGCAAATGCTGAGAGCTATTTGTTAACATTACAACAGACTCTAGGACCAAAAGGCCAGAGCACAGAAGGGGTGAAGAGTTGGAAAGGCAAAAGGGTTGGAGTGCACTCAATTGGTGATCACACAGTAATTGAGCTCATCGGTAGAGACCGCCCTGGTCTTTTGTCTGAGATATCAGCAGTCCTTGCCAGCCTCCAATTCAATGTCATTGCAGCTGAAGTTTGGACTCATAACAGGAGAATAGCTTGTGTCCTTTATGTCAATGATGCTACAAACCAAGCCATGGATGACTCAAAAAGACTGTCTATTATAGAGGAGCAACTCAACCACATCCTACGCGGGTGTGAGGATGATGAGAAAGTGGCTAGGACCAGTTTCTCAATGGGTATCACCCACATGGATCGGAGGCTCCACCAAATGCTGTTTGCTGATAGGGACTATGAAAGTGCTGGAGTAACAACAACAGATGTTGATTGTCCCCCTTGTTTTAGGCCAAATATTAGAATAGAACGTATTGTGGAAAAAGGTTACTCAGTGGTTAGTGTGAAATGCAAAGATCGGGCAAAATTGATGTTTGACATTGTTTGCACTCTCACTGACATGGAATATGTTGTTTTCCATGCTACAATCTCTTCCGAAGGGCAATATGCATCCCAGGTACACATCATGTATTAACAATAATTTATTCTGTACTTTGATTAACCAATCACAGATAAGTACACTTTGTCATCTAACTTTTTTCTTTGCTCAATTGATTCGCTAACCCAAATCTTAATGGTGCAAATGTAATGATAGTTTGTGAGAAACTGCAAAGTTGAATAATTCATACATGTAATTGAGAAAAGAGTTTAATTTCTATGCAATTTCGTTGTAAAAACTTTTGCACTGTCTGTAAACAAATTAGAAATCATGGTAGGTATGAATATGATTTTCAATGTAGTTATTATAAAAGTCAACAAGCATACCATGTATGACAATTTGTGCTTAAATAACAATGTAAAATCATTTGTACTGTTACTGTCTAGACTATTTACTCTTGAGAAAATTAGAATTAGAATGACCTAACTGAGAAATGTGTACTAAAGAAGTGTTATGTGGCAATGTTAGGAGTACTTTATCCGGCACATGGACGGATGCACACTTGATACTGAAGGAGAGAAAGAAAGGGCCATCAAATGCATTGAAGCTGCCATACAAAGAAGAGTTAGCGAGGTAATGTGCCGTTTAAAATTCATTTCTGTATGCTTCTTTAACTCATACCAAAAAATGAAGACGGGTTCTCAAGTTAGTAAGTCCTTTGGTTTCATGAGTTAGTTTTCTAATAATGTTTGTTTTAACTATTCAGTTAATTTTATGTTGACCCCTCTTCTAAGTCACCATCTACTGCTATTCTTTTCTGCTCATTTCTTTCTTTCTCTGCATAAGAAAGTTTTCTGAGTTTAACCCAATTAATACATTTTGCACCTGCAGCCATCTACTTGTATTGTTGCGAATGGTACAGCAGATAAATGAGGCTAAGTCCACTATGATTGTATGTGACCATCATATCCACCTAATGAATCGGTGACAATGATGATCTTTTGTCTTCAATAGAGCATTAGAGCTTAAGAACCTATATGCTCCACGTAATATCATCTCATCCACATTCCTACTCGAGAAATTATTACATGATATAGAATACTATGCATGATCCCAACTAATCTTTAGGTGACATATAACTAAGTTTTGTTATTTTTTTCGTTAATTAAATATCTTAGTCATATGTTTCTATTATATGAAGATTAGTAAGGACCATGGATCCTAGACACGTGTTGTCCCAGATTATGTAATAATTTTTCGTATGACCCTAAAATAAAAATTAAAAAAAAAATAAAGGGAAAAGTTTGTTTTGCTTTGTTTCATCATATGAAAATTGAGTTTATGTGACAAAGGTATGTCATTATCAGCCATATGCAGGAACAACATACAATTATGTGACATTGCCATTATTTGTTATTTACGAAACACGAACACTTCTCTTGTTTGAAGTGTCGCTGCGTCAGACACATCTACGACACCAACACATCCAAACACTTGTTCAACACTTTTTATTAGGTGTCTGATTCAACTTGAAAAAATAGAAGTTGGTTTAAAAAGATGAATATACCATTATTTAAATATTTTGTTACATGTTTCTCATACTTTATTTAATTAGAATCTCTTAGTTTGTGTGTATATGTGGTGTCCCCATATCCTATATTTTAGCCATTAACCATGTATAAGTGTTTGTGTCATGTCTGGTGACTGATGTATGTGTCAGAGTTCGTGCTTCATAAGTCACTATTCCTATCTGACATTTATGCATGCAATTGTTATCATCATCATCATCATGTTGTTAGCATTGATTTTGTGGATGGTGGTGGACACAGGGTGTGAGTCTTGAGCTTTGTGCAAAGGACAGAGTGGGGTTGCTATCTGAAGTGACAAGGATTCTAAGAGAGAATGGCTTAACAGTTAGTAGGGCAGGTGTGTCAACTGTAGGGGAGAAAGGCCTCAATGTGTTCTATGTGAGAGATGCATCTGGGAACCCAGTGGACATGAAGATCATCGAAGCACTACACAAGGAAATTGGACAGACAGTGATGGTCAATGTGAAGAGGATACCAGCTGCCTATGCCAAAGCACCAGTTGAAACCCGAGGTTGGGCTAGAACAAGCTTCTTCTTTGGGAACTTGTTGGAAAGATTCTTGACTTGATAATGAAATTAACTTGAGGATCTTGCAAGTGATTCTAGGTTCTTGGTAAAGGATACATCAAAATGTATATATATTTAAGGATAAGAATAAAGTTGTTGCGTGTCAGACTTTGGTAGGGGTTGTTGGACTTGGTCCCTTTGTTTCAAACCACTTCTTTATATGGTGTAACTTATCAATAGACTTTCCTTTTGCATGCCCAGCTCTCAATGGTGTCCTATTTTCACTCTATTGTTTCTTTTGAACCTTTTTCTTACCAATTAAATCAACAAAATTAATCACCAATCGACATAAGTGGTAGTGACTTCTATCTCTTAATCAAGTGATCTAGGTTTTGAATTCTGATTGACTTTTGTGTATGGAATAAATCATGTTGGGAGAGGAATACCCACCATATATGCCCTCACAGTCCCTGACGAAGATTAATCACTGTTTTCAGCGAGAATTACTACTTCGTATCAATACTATGATCATTAAAAAAAGTAACAAAGGTTGAATATCAATGAATCCTATCACTAAGATCGGTCTAAAATTGGCGATGAATATTGATTGTTATATTATATTACAAATGTTTAAGTGATTATATAATGTTATTAATATTAAACATAAAAAATATCTTTCTTAAGTTTTTTTTAAGCAAGAGGGTTATGGCAAAAGTTGCTGGTTGTTTTAATTCCTACCAAGCCAGCACCAAAGCAACCCCCAACAAAACCTGCAACACCCCTATCTTTCTCAAGTGATAATATAATCTTATCTATATTTTGATATATTATAAAGTTGACTCATAAATTAGCAAGTTGGATCCACAACCCACATGTAGACACTTTGTTTCAAATTGATGCTTTATAAGGTGTAACTTATATGCAAACTTTTCTTTTGTATACTTATCTCTCAATGTTATCCTATTTTTAACTTTAATGTACCTTCTAGACCTTTTTCTTACCAATCAAAGCAACAAAGGTTGATGCCAATGAATCATGTCACCATGGTCAGACTACAATTGGGGATTGATTATTAGATTATATTATAAATGTTTAATATTAAACATAAAAAAATATTTCTTAAGTGTTCATATAATGATATCTATATTTTGATGTAGTGTAAAGTTGACTCACAAAAAGTTAATAATTTTTGGGGACTTATGTTCTACACCTCCCTAATCGCATCCTGCACCTCCCATTTTTAAAGAAAACCCCAACATACCCCTTCTATCTTCTTCCTCTTCTTTCTCCTGCAGACCCTTTCGTTTGTTCTTCTCTCTTTCCCACACCACACCTGCTTTCTAGTTCTTCTCTTCTTCTCAAACTCTTCCTCACCAAATTGTCTTCTCCAACTGAAGTCTTCTTCCAACTCTCAATGCCAAAAGTTCTAGCACAGAAATTCCTTTCCTCCTCCAACTCTCAACACCAAGTACAACATGATTCCAAAACTGGCTTTTCGAAATATTTTTTTTGTTTTCGGAATGACTGATATGGAAAAATGATTTCCAGAACACCTCTTTCGGAATCAAATCCTTTTCAGAAAGCTTGTTATGGATTTTTTTTTTGCTTTTGGAAAGGCCTGTCCATAACACCTTTTCGGAAACCAAAAAACAATTCTAGAAAGCCTGTTCCATAGTGCACTTATTTCTTATAGAGTGGGCTTTCTGTAAGCCCAATAATACTTTCTAGAACACCCTTTCCAGAAATATCATTCCTAAATTTTTTGCTTCCAGAATGACCATTCCCAAAAAAGGTTTTTGAGAACACCTTTTCAGAAAGCCTGTTTCAAAATTTACTTGTTGCTTCCAGAAAGGCCTTTCCAGAACACCTTTTCCTACTTTTCAAAATACTATTCCGAAAGCATTTTTTGGTTACAAAATGGTCCTTTCGGAAGTTGTTAAACAGATAATTAAATTTTATACTGTTATTTTACAATTTTAGTAAATTTGTTATTTTATAGTTTTAGTTTTAGTTGTCTGGATGATGATTACTTCAATAAGATGTCTGACATGGATATGGATGATACCGTTAAAAATGAAGATTGTCGCATATTTTTTACAACTATGAAAGTGATAATATCATCATTATAATTAATAGATGATGTAGCTCCATTGGAGCTTGTAGGCCTTGGATCTTCTTCATCAATGGAGTCTTTTGCTTCTTGAATTTTAATGGTAGCGGAATGGAAAAGAAGAAGTGTTGAGAGGAGACACCACTTCAAGGAGAAGATGAGTCAAGAAGAATCGCACCACTATAGGAAGCCATGGATAAGAGCTTAAAGGTAGGAGAAGATGAGTAAAGGGAGAAGGAGAAAAGGAGCACGAAATTTTGTGCCTCAAAAGAGGTATGAACTTTGAAGTGTAATTCTCAAATGATCAAAGTTGAAAAAAATGCACACACATGACCTCTATTTATAGCCTAAGTGTCATACAAAATTGGAGGGAAATTTGAATTTTCTATTCAAATTTCACTTGGATTTGAAATTGAATTTTTGGAGCCAAATTTTGGAGCCAAAATTTTACTAATTATGATTAGTGAATTTTAGTTATGGTTCAGCCCACTAATCCATGATCAAGTCCAAGATTTTCCACTAAGTGTGCTTAGGTGTCATGTGGCATGTAAAGCATAAAGGACATGCACAAAGTATGACTATATGATGTGGAAATGGAATGTAACAAGCAAATGCTCACCTCCCCCTCTAAAATTTAATTGGATTGGGCTTCTCCAAATTCAATTAAATTTATTTCCCAACACACACATCAAATATTCACTTAATGCATGTGAAATTACAAAACTACTCCTAATAGAAAATCTAGTCTAGGTGCCCTAAAATACAAAGGCTAAAAAAACCTACATTTCTAGGGTACCCTACCTACATTATGGAGTCCTAAATACAAGGCCCAAAAATAATGAAACCTTAATCTAATATGTACAAAGATAAGTGGGCTTATACTTAGCCCATGGGCCCGAAATCTACCTTAAGACTCATGAGAACCCTAGGGCATTCTCTTACATCTCTGGCCCAATCTACTTGGAGTCTTCTATCTAATGCCCTTGTGGGGTAGGATTGCATCAATAGGTCTATTGTGTTAGTCATTGTCATCATCACCATGAAAGCTAACTCTTTTTGTACACGCCATTTGAACATTAAATTTTAGTCATTAGATTCTACAATCAAATAGTTTAAAAGCATTGTAAAAATTAGTATTATTTCACACTTACTGAATGTCAAAAACTCATAAAATGTTATCATATATGAATATAAATTCATATAGACTGAGAGAAATTCTCTTAGGCAGTTCCAAGTATTCTGAATAATTCAACTGAAAATTAAATTATGGAATTTTTCCAACTACTCATAAAATGTTTTTGTCATTGTTATCAAATATCAATAAGATAAACAACACATACCAGTATGATTCAACCAAATGTAGAGCAAGTTTTCAAGTTGATCATACAAAATATATTTTCTAATTTTTACACTAACAATAATAAAGTAGAATAGGCAATGTTATTTTCTAAAGTAGTTATGCTAATCTTTGATCATTTTTAATCATATGAATTCAGTTGTGATAATGTAATGATTATTAGTTTTAACATGACTATAATTCAACAACTCAAATTCATTTTCAAACAAGATTTAAATAACTTGTTTAGTTAGCATTCTGGAATGCTATTCCGAAATAGCCATTCCAGAATGCTATTCAGAAATACTTGTTCCGGAAACCAGTTCTGGAACCTACCGCCACCCCCATCCAAATCGGAACCCACCCTTATCCCCATCCAAACTAGAAACCAAACCCACACCCACTAGAAAGGAATGAAAGAGGAAGTAGGGGCTTACCTTACAAGACAAACGAGGAAGGCAATGAAAGAGGAAGAAGGGGAGGTGCACTGCTGGGGGAGAGAGGTGGTGTGCCATCGGGGGAGGGAGGTGATTGGCTTCTAAGGGAGGGAGACGTTAGGGTTGGGGAAGGAGCACTATTTCATTAAGGGTATTATGATAATTTCAAGTGGAAGAAGGAGGTGTATGATACAAACAAGGAGATCTAGGAATCAATTCTCTAATGTTTGTTTGCAAGCTGGATCCACAACCCACATATAGACATTGACCTAAATCCAATTAAAGGGGGAGACTGTTATTGCCACTACCAACTTTGCTATTGGCACTACCAAATTGTTCTTATCCACCTTAATAAATTGTACTTATCCATTTCCTTACCCACACCCAAACAACACCAACACACGACCATCAACCCTCGCTTGCAAAATTACCTAAATTAGGGTCGCGTCAACTATGGGGTTTGGTTGGTGGTGTCATGCATTTGTTATAGTGACGATGTTAGCATCGCATATGTGAATCATACAGGTTTTGATGATGCCAAAAAAAAATTACTTGATAATGGTTGTCATCATAAAAAAGGGGAGAACGTAAATGTATGAATACAGGTTTTGATGATGCCAAAGTATAATCAAACAAGATTGCTTCAAGAAACATTCAAGGTTAAGCAAAGAGAGATTGCTTCAAAATTAATTCAAGGTTAAGCAAACAAGATCAAGAAAAAGATAAGACCTTAGTTTATTTGTTAAAAGAATCTTATTGGTTAATCAGTTTTGGCCTCAAACAAATTATTTTCAACAACTCAAGGCACTGGTAATCGATTACCAAACATCGTAATAGATTACTAGAGACAGATTGCAAAAGGGCTTTTCAAAAAGGGTTTTGAAATTATAATTTTGAATCTTGTAATCGATTACCAGATGCTCGTAATCGATTACCAAAAATGACACTTTAGAAAACACTTTGAAAAGTCATGACCCTTCAAAATATAACTCTGTAATCGATTACCAGAATCATGTAATCGATTACCAGTGAGAAAATTTCAGAAAAGCTTTTTGAAAAGACACATCTCTTAAAATCATTTTGAAAAGGCACAATGGGCCTATATATATGTGTGTCTGACTTCAAAAAGAAAAAGAGATGTTCTAAATGAACATAATTGTCAAATGCTCTCTAAACAACTATTGGCCAAACACTTGCAAATCTATTGAGAATTCTTTTAAGATCTTCAATTTGTATCATCTACTCTAAAGGAGAGAAATCTTTCTATTCATCTCATAAACTCAGTGGTAATCAAGAGACTGGTTGTCTCTTGGATTGTGAGAATATTGAACACAAGGGTGACAGTTCCCAAGGTGTGTTCAAAGTTTATAAATGATTTATAGAGAGAGTAAAAAATCTCAAGTGGGTTGCTTGAGGACTGGACGTAGGCACGGGAAGTGGCCGAACCAGTATAAATTGAGTTTGTATTTCTTTCTTCCCTTATCTTAGTTATTTTATTACAGATTACTTTTTCTTGCACATTTAAAAGAACATTATTAAATTGATTGTTTCTTCTTCTGTATTCTGAACCTATCATATATCATTTAAAAGAAGGTTAAAAATTTTTAGTGGGAAATTTGTAAGACTTAATTCACCCCCTCTCTTAAGTTATTGAGGCCACTTGTCCAACAAGTAGTATCAAAGCGGGATTCTTGTCGAAAATATAAAAACTTCAAGAATAATTATGGCCTCATCTAACTTTCCATTTCCTGAGGGAAATTTTATTAATAGGCCTCTTATTTTCAATAGTGAGGGTTATCACTATTGGAAAACCCGTATGCAGATCTTTATAGAAGCCGCAGATTTAAATATATGGGAAACCATTGAAATTTGTCCCTTCATTCCTACAATGGTAGTGGGAAAAACCTAGAGAACAATGAGATGAAGATGAAAGAAGAAGGGTTCAATATAATTTAAAAGCCAAGAATATAATTACTTCTGCATTGGGCATGGATGAGTATTTTAGAGTTTGAAATTGTAAAAATGAAAAAGAAATGTGAGATACATTACAAGTTACACATGAAGGCACAATTGATGATAAGAGATCTAGAACAAACACTCTCACACATGAATATGAACTGTTTAGAATGAATCAAAATGAGACCATACAAGATATGCAAAAGAGATTTACATATATAGTTAATCATCTTGCATCATTAGGAAAAATATTTCCTAATGAAGATCTTATTAACAAAGTATTGAGATGTTTAGGCAGGCAATGACAACCAAAAGTAACAGCAATTGTAGAATCAAAAGATCTCACCAACATGTCTCTTGCCACTCTCTTTGAGAAACTTCAAGAACATGAAATGGAACTTATGAGACTCTATCAACACGAAGAAAATGACAAAAAAAAAGGAAAGGAATTGCACTCAAAGCCTCATCTTCTTCTATTCATGAGGAAAATGACAAAGAAGACTCAAATGAAAAGAACTTAGAAGAAGATGATGATTTTAGTCTCTTTGTGAAGAGATTCAATAAATTTATGAGAAATAAAGGAAATCAAAAGAGATCAAACTTCAATCCAAAGAAAAAAGGAGAAGATTTTTCCTTAGTTCCAAAATGCTATGAATACAATCAACTTGAGCACTTGAGAAAAGGAAATTTTGAAATTAAATGTAGAGTTAGAAAATCTTAAATTTGAAGTTAAAATTTTAAAATCAGTAGATAAAAACCAATCTTCTACAAAATGCTTAATACAAGAAAACAATAAAGCATCTCATTCATGTGAATGTTGTGATAAATTCAAAGAATAAATTGTAGATTTAAAAATTGTTCTTGCCAAATTTACTCTTGGTAAAAATAATTTAGATATTATATTAGGCAAACAAAGATGTGTTTTGATAAGGCTGGATTAGGATATAATCTTGAAAATCAATAAAATATCTATAAAAATTTCTTTGCCTCCACTCAAAAGACTAGTTCTCCCTTCTTAACTTGCTTTTACTGTGGTAAGAAAGGTCATAGTGCATCAACATGTTATAGTAGAAAGAATGGTAGTAGCATTGGAAAAATGGTATGGGTTCTAAAAGGATCTTTAGTCAAAACCAACATTCAAGGACCCAAGAAAATTTGGATACCAAAATCAAAATATGATTATATGAATGATGGAATCCTTGAAGCAAAGTTGGTACATTGATAGCGGTTGCTCCAAACACATGGCGGGAGATGCATAAAAGTTTATTCATATTTCTCCCAAAAATAGTGAACATGTGACCTATGGAGACAACAACAAAGGTAAAACTATTGGAGTTAAAAAATAGGTATGAATCCCTTTACCTCCATAGAATTATTTTTTTTACTTGTTGATGGTCTTAAGCATAGTTTATTAAGTATTCATCAATTATGTGATAAAGGCTTTTTGGTACCATTTGATTCTCATAATATTTTTTATGAAGACTAACTCTATTAGGCCAAGAAATGGTACTTTGAACGGTATGTCATGCTTTACTCTATTAATTCATTATAAATTGCGGAATGCTTTTCTTCTATCTGCTCATGATTTGTTTTTTATGTTGACAAAGGGGGAGAGATAGATAAAAGATAAGATAGTAAGAGGAATTATCTATTTTTTTGAGACAGTTTTATATATATATGAAATCTATGAAATCCTCAATTGTTTCATATAAGCAATCATTGCAAAATCAAGGGGGAGTGAATGACACAAATAGATATTCTTTTTACTCCTAACCTACAGATGGTTGTCATCATCAAAAAGGGGGAAAATGTGAATCATGCAGGTTTTGATGATGCCAAAAAGAATTTACTTGATAATGGTTGTCATCATCAAAAAGGGGAAGAATGTGAATAATGCAGGTTTTGATGATGCTAGAAAGAATTTACTTGATAATGGTTGTCATCATAAAAAAAGGGGAGAATGTAAATGTATGAATACAGGTTTTGATGATGCCAAAGTATAATTAAATAAGATTGCTTCAAGAAACATTCAAGGTTAAGCAAAGAGAGATTGCTTCAAGATTAATTCAAGGTCAAGCAAACAAGATCAAGAAAAAGATAAGGCCTTAGTTTATTTGTTAAAAGAATCTCACTGGTTGATCAGTTTTGGCCTTAAACAAATTATTTTCAACAACTCAAGGCATTCGTAATTGATTACAATGACTTAAATCGATTACCAGAAATAGATTGCAAATGGGCTTTTCAGAAAGGGTTTTGAAATTTGAATTTGAATCTTGTAATCGATTACCAGATGTTTGTAATCGATTACTATCATACCCTAATTTTGTTCAGGGACTATCATTTTTTGATCTTTTGATCCTTGTTAGTTGACTTACTGTGTAGAATGCCAATTACAGTGCGAAACAGATTATCATTCAGTGTTTTGATCAAGAATGCGAAAAATACCAAAGATGAGGGGCAAAAAGGTCTTTTTGTTGAGTTTCCTGGACCCTAGCTTGCCCAGGCTAGCCTCTGGCTCGCCTGAGCCCCCAAATGGCTTTAGGGTGAAGAAACCAGCTCGCCTGGGCAAGCCAATTACTTCAGGAGTAAGTCTCAGCTCGCTTGGGCGAGCTGCCATGGTCCTAAGTGCCCTTTTTTCTATAAATAGGTGTAAAAGGGAGGCTGAGGAAGGGTTCCAAGGGTCAAAAGGTGAGGGAATTGAGAGAAGAGACAAAGAAGAAGAAGAAAGAAGAGGAAATAAGGTCAAGGCGCTACCGAATTACGACCATGATCATCCTCTACATCGTTCCTTGTTAGGTGTTCTTCGTGCGATCGTCGGTTAGTTTTGTTGTTTTTAAGATTTGAATGTGATCTATGTACCCTTAGGGGTCCCCCTTGTCATTATGTGCACATCCATATTCTCCATCTATCATCGGCGATCACATTTTTCTTTGTAAAGTTCAATCTTAACCGATCACTAGTGTTGTCAAGTTATCTGTAAAGAGATTGAAAGTTAATCAACAAAACCAAGATAAAACCAACTCATAACTAACTTCTTTTTATCAAAATATCACTTGAGATAATTTTAAGGTCCAACACCTTAATGATTCTCTCCGTTTTTCAAATTTTAAATGATCATTTCAAGGTCCAACGCCTTAACGATTCTCTCCGCTTTTCAAAATTTAAAACATCGTTTCAAAGTCCAACGCCTTAAACGAATTTTTGTTCGCAATTAAAATGAATTTTTCAAAAACATAAAAATCAATTTAGCACACAAAAATTTAGACTTAAAAAACTACGTAGATCTGAACTCCTCATCGCACCTGAGGATACGTAGGAGCAAGAGCAACACCCTTGTCGACCCCCCAAAAAAAATGTAAAAAGGGAAAAGTAAATAATTCTGAAGTCACGTTGCGCATACTCGATTAAAGGCTATCATCCCTTGTGACAGACACGAGGGGTGTTAATACCTTCCCATGCGTAAATAACTCCTAAACCCTTATTTTTAAAATTCGCAGACCCTTTTTTGGTTTTTCTATTATTTTCCTCGAATAAACGTTGGTGGTGAATCCTGCGCGTTTTCCTTTTTAGAATACACACCTTTGGATTTTCGCCTCACCCTCTCGTTGAAGGGTAGGTTGCAAAAATTACCAATACCGACACTTTAGAAAACACTTTGAAAAGTCATTACCCTTCAAAATATAATTGTGTAATCGATTACCAGTGAGAAAATTTTAGAATAGCTTTTTGAAAAAACACATCTCCTCAAACCATTTTGAAAAGGCACAATGGGCCTATATATATGTGTGTCTGACTTCAAAAAGAAAGAGAGAGATGTTCTAAAAGAACTTAATTGTCAAATGCTCTCTAAACAACTATTGGCCAAACACTTGCAAATCTATTGAGAATTCTTTTAAGATGTTAAATTTGTATCATCTACTCTAAAGGAGAAAAATCTTTCTATTAATCTCATAAACTCAATTGTAATCTTTCTATTCATCCCAAGGTGTGTTCAAAGTCTGTAAAGGATTTATAGAGATAGTGGAAAATCTCAAGTGGGTTGCTTGAAGACTGGACGTAGACACAGGAAGTGTTGAACTAGTATAAATTGAGTTTGCATTTCTCTCTTCGCTTATCTCAGTTATTTTATTATAGATTACTTTGTCTTGTGCATTTAAAAGAACATTACTAAATTGATTTCTTATTCATCTTCTGCATTCTGAGCCTATCGTATATCGTTTAAAAGGGGGTTAAAATTTGTTAGTGAGAAATTTGTATGACTTAATTCACCCTCCCCCTCTTAAGTTATTGAGGCCACTTGTCCAACAACATAGATTTGGCTTTGTTGTTGTTGTGGTTGAAGACGAGATTAGGGCAGATCTAGGTGTGGTCTTTGAGGAATGGTTTACTCATATTTGCATGTTGGTTCTAGTGAAGGCACGTTGGCGATGAGGTGAAGCCACAAAGGTATCACATGCAGATCTATTTGGGCCGCAAGGTGTTGTTTGGGCCGCATATATGTTGCTATAGTGGTGATGGCGGTGCGGTGTGGCGCGACACGATGTTAGGATGGTGGTGACGGCGCATACATGTTGGTGATGTTTGGGTCGCAGAGGCAAGAGGATGAAGCTTAATGTGATTTCGTTGTTTAACAATTTAGCAACGGAATCGTATTTCGGTTTTCACTAAAGGGATGGAAAAAAAATACCCAATAGAAATACGATTTCTTTGTATAGTGTACAATGGAATTGCATTTTTGTTTCACACATGGGGTGAAGAAAAAAATAGAAATGTGATTCTGTTGTACAATGTACAATAGAACTATATTTCCATCATTTTATTTTTTTCACCCCCACCTCCATAACAGAAACACAATTTCATCACTTATATGAGGGTAAAAAAATAATAATGGAAACATGATTCTATTTCACCCGAAGTTTCTATCATTATTTGTTCTTTCACCCTTCATATAGGCAACAGTAACACGATGATGTTGTGTTTTCTCCAAAATTACCCACATGGGTGGTGTTAATAGCAATTGTGGTGGTGCCTAAAGCAACTCCCCAAAAAGGGCCATCAAGTAGCCCACTTGGTTCAAACATTATGTCAACTTATATCTTTAGTTTTTAAGCATTGCTACATGGTAGTTGCTATTGGCCCAAACCACTTTGTTGTTGGCTCCTACCATCATTCAAAAATTCTAACATTAATCTTCCCTAAAATACACAACGGAATCATGATTCCACAACACTAGAGGAGGTTCAAAATAAACGATTTCATTATGCAATGTACAACAGAATCGTGATTCTATTGTATTAATTTTGCACCCCTACTAGTGCAATGAAATCGCAATTTTTTTGTGCATCTGGGTTTGTGGACAAAGTATACAACAAAATCACGATTTCATTGTGTATCTGGGTTTGTGGACAAAGTACACAACAAAATCATGATTTTTTGTGCAGAAGGGGGGGGAGTAAACACAACATTTACAAAGAAATTATGTTTTCTTTGCACAACGTACAACGAAATCACACTTTCTTTGTGCATTTTTTTTCCTTAAAATGTACATTGGAACTAAGATTGTGTTGTATAGTATGCAATAGAGTCCAACTTCCGTTGCACAATTTTTTGTACTTTTTTATGTACATAAGGGGTGAATTTGTATCAGAATCACAATTTTTTTGTGTAACCAAAACCCCAAAAAAACATAGAATCAATATTTCTTTATGCAATTTTTGCACAACATAATCTTGATTCCATTATGTTTACCAAAAAGAAAAAATTACCTCAACAACGGAGACCTAAGTGAGTGAAGAGAGGGACGAGAGAGAATGAGGAAATGAATAAATGAAGAAAGAAACAAAAAGAGGGAAGGGTAAAAGAAATGAAGGGAAGAAGGGGGTATTTTGGTTAGGGTAGGGAAAGGAATTTTAGTATTTGCTCTTGGCTAGTAGGGGTCAAGAGCAATTTTGTAAGGGTCAATAGTAGTCCCTTTGGTACATTTCAAGTATTATTGGTAGGGGAGGAAGTAGGTTGCACTGCCTGTTGAGAGCCTATGGCTCGATCTGTTTAAGGTTTGATCTGGCTTGGCTCATTTAGCAAAAATGTCAAGCTCAAACTTTTTAAAAGCCTATTTAGTTAAATAGTTCCGATGATAGGCCTTAAAAAACTTATTAAGCCTAAAGGACCGGCTTGGTTAACAATAATATTTTATAATAAAAATATTATTATTCATATGATATATAATATTATAGTTATTTTATTTAAATTAAAAAATATTTTAGTAGTTTGATGATTTGAATAATTTTAATTAATTTTGAAATATTTTAATTTATATAAGCACAAATGGGTAGTAAGAATATGAACTATTTTCCTTTGGTAAGACTTAAAAGACTTTGGTAAAATGTCACATGTAATGTTTGTAGACATATTTTGTCTATATCTTATAATTTAAAGTTATCTTATTGTTTTCAATGAAAATATTTGGTTTTATTTTAAAATATTTTTTATTCTTCTTAATATAAATCAGACCTTTAAATGGGTTGATGGACTTATGCAAAGGTTGGGCTTAGGCCTAAAAATAGGTTCGTGATGGATAGCATACCTAGACTTGAATTATAAAATTTAAAACAAATTAGGCCAAGCTTAGCTAGGGCCTAATCCAACCCAACCCATTTTCACTCCTAATTATTGGTTTTTTAAATTTCCCCCTAAAATGATTGGATATGATCATAACCCACTTGGATGACTCTGATTTTATTTTACAATTATAATGTAACATGGTCATTGTGGGACGTGTTAATTTATGCTTTTTTTAATCGGTGAGTTAATTTATGTTTGATGAAGACTTTTTTTAATAATTTTTTTTTTCGTGAACTTAAATTTGACCCAATTCAGATATGACAATATTTGGGACATCACTAGATTAATCTAACTTGTTGACACAATATATTAATCTTAATATTATATGTAGCTAAATCTTAGAGTTAAAAAAATATACAACAAGAATAAAAAATATTTTATGATATTTTAAGATAAATGGTATCAATTAAAATATAATATTATGTTACACAAAATATTATTTATTAAGATAAGAAGTTGTATTAATAATAAATAATTATTAAAAAATTATATCTTTTAAAAGAATATATAACATTAGATTGGGTTGGGATGACCCGGCCCAATGTATAATCCATACATGTCCTTAAAATACATCAGGTTTAATTTTTTAAATCGAATGTTTCAAAAGTCCCTTCAGACTTAGTTGGGTTGGTAGGACAAGGACATACTAGGTCATTAACATCACTAAACACTATAATGAGAAATCTAACATAAAATATAATTTTATCTTGGCTTAAATAATTTTTTGGTCTTTATAAAATAGAGTTTTTTAAGTTCTTTAAAGATTTTTGTTTGGGCCCATACTGTCAAGTAATAGTGTAAAATGATGATGTAATACCGACATTGGCAACCCATTGACTTGCCACATCATCAAGAAGCCTAACATAACAATCACGTGAATTTTTTATAGAAGGCCACAAAGGCCACAAAGGCGCCAAATTTTTTATAGAAGATAGGATTCATACCATCCGAACTTGGAGATTTATTTGAATCCATATTGAAGATAGTTGATTTGAACTCTTTCATTGAAAATGGTGCAAGCAAAATGTTATTATCCTCTATATAAATGGTGCGCCTAATATAGTCCAAATTTCTAGCACTATCATTTGTCCCTCCTTTCAAGAGGCCATAAAAAAAATTACTGCAGAACAAAGATCGTGGTGCCTTACGAGATGGAACCATCATCATTCACCAAGGAAGAAATCATATTAATTTTCTTACATGTTTTGACTGAAGAATGGAAAAACTTGGAATTTATATCTCCATCTTTGAGCCATAACACCTTGGCTATTTGCTTCCAGCAAGGTTTTTTCCTGTGCAATTCATTTCGAGAGTTTTTCGTTTGCTTCATTGTATTTTTGCAGTAGAGGTTTCATTTGTCCTAGGCCTTACCATCTCCATATTGTGCTTGCAACAATCAATGTGATACCAAAATTTCATTCTTGGTTGTTTGACCCAATTATTCATATTTTCATAAACATATTTGATCTTAGTGCGGAAACCATCAAAGGAGGAATTAGTCCAGTTGTTTTCCACAATCTCATTAAAATTAGGTTCTAGTAGCCAAGAGTTTTCAAATTTAAATTGTTTTTCAAATCTCCTTGCAACATCATCCTGGAGGCACAACAAGATTGTCAAGTGATCAGACTTGGAAGAAACAACATTTACAAGATTAAAATTAGGGAAAAGATCAATCCATTCATGTGTGGCTAGAACTCTATCATGTTGTTCTTCGATGCTATCTGGTTTGCCCTTCCTATGAGCCCAAGTGTATTAATTGGAACCTTCAATAGGAAGATCACGAAGGTTACAATAAGAAATTGCATCATGAAAGCCATGGATGAGCCAATTAGGGTGGTCATTAGTGCCAAGCTTATCGTCATTGGAAAGAGATCATTAAAATCACCAAATATGCACCAAGCACCAATAGAGGAATGAGCTAAAGATCACAAAAGATTCCATGAACCTTTTCTCTTATCTCTCTTTTGGAATCCATAGTAAACTATTAACTTCGAGACAATTTTGACAAGATGGATTTTCATGTTGATAAAATTAAAATAGTAGTTTAAGAGACAACAATTAAAGGGGGTTTTCCAAAACATAGTCAGCCCACCACTCCGGCCTTTAGCATCAACAAAAAAAAAAGCATAAATCAAAACCAATTTGAATACAAATATCATCAATATGCTAAGAGTAAACACGAGTTTCACATAATAAAATGATATTCCAATGAGATCTTTTAGGGTAGGAATTGTGCTCGGGTTGCCCAAGCCCTGACAGTTTCAACTTTGAAACTAATCTTCCCTGAAAGGCCTCTTTGCCAAGGCAAGCCAATTGAAAAGAACTAACATTGGAAAGGTTATATTAAGGAGAGGTTTTAGTCTTTGAGGTTGTCATGTCTGGTTGGCTATGGTTAGGGTTTGTATTTCTTAGGGTAGGATTAGGGTTAGGACTAAGGTTCAAGGAAGACAAATTGGGTTTAGGTTCAATTGGATGAGAATTATTTGGGTTGTTTGTGTGAGGTGTTGTGTTTACATGAGACATATTGAATGGCTGGTTTGGATAGGCAGTGGATAAGGAAGTGTTTGGATGGGTTGAATGGTGAGGATGGCAAAACGATCCCGTTGGTGAAAGTTATTGGAGTGCCACTAATGAACGCAATGCGACGTATGAAGTCAAAGATAAGATGGGGGAATCATATCCGCATATTTTCCAAGGTTATTAATTTTGGGGACGAAATTTCTTAAAGGGTAGAAGAGTTATAACAACCTAACAAAAATTACTTCTCAGGCTGACAGAGGAAAGTGTGTTGTGTCTTTGGTGCTTGTGTGTAGTTAATTGCAGGGAACATATGCTTCTAATTATTTATTATCGTTCTATATATATTATTATTTAGTGTAAATAATTTGTTTGGTCTAGCTTGGTAGAGACATGGAAACTGCCTAAGCAAAAATTCCATTTGTAACAAAATTGTGTTGTACATTGAGTGTCAGTGTAATTTAGCTCTGTGTGAGAGTTACCTCGGTGTGCAGTTCACTCTAGTTATAGATAATCCTAGAGAGATTAACACAATAATCAAGGCATTTAGGATAGAATTTACTAGTTTTGGTATAAAGCAATAATACTTATTTTTGGAAAAACTCTACTTTAGCCTTTTTAAGTAAAAATTTCAAAATTGAAGCACACCACATTTGGTAGTTGATGTACACCATTTTCATAGTCGAGCTAGGGTCATTCATGAGTAAAAATTGAGTGATTAAGGTAAGCCAACACCTTAATCCAATGGACCATGCTCTAAGCTTCTTCTACAAGTTCATATAAACTCCCAAGAACTCACAAAAACTTGGTCATTCTTCCTCTCTTTTAGGAGCTGGTCATGAGGAAAGGAGACACCATTTTCATTATTATTCCAAGCTTTCCCAAGTGTTCTTGAGCTCTTCTTCTATCAAACTTAGGTAAATGACCTCCATTTTCAATTCTAAGCTTGATTTTCACTTCATTTTCTTGCTTTATTCTTACTTGTAGTTTCAAAATCTTATTTTTGCACTCTTGAAGGTTGGAAACTAGAATCTAAACTCCCTCATTCTTCCTTCTAAATTTTGTGGAGCATCATCAAGGTAAGGGGGGTCTCTCCAATCTTTGAATCCAAGATGTGATGCATGGAAACTTAGCTTAAAAAATGTAGTTGTGTTGTTCTTAAAATTTTGATGCTTGATTCCCTTTCTTGGAGCTATATGTTAGGTTGTTTATCTTGAAATTTTGATGCCAAAAATGAGTTCTTTGGATTTTAAAACCTAGGGTTAGACTTAAGGTGTGTCTAAAATGGAATCTTCCAGAGAAAGTGACCACCAAAACAAGTTAAAGAGATTTTTAGGAAGCCACAATTTGAGCATGAATTTGACCTGGTTGGTATTGTTGTGTTGTTTGTTTTCTAGAATTGTTAACCTCAAAAAAGATTTTGTTAGGTATGAAAATGTAGGCTAATGTAACGACCTCCCTCGTCACTACGATATCATTAACTCTAAAACGCGTAATTTCAATTTTTAAATAAAATCTCCATTAATTTAATTATGAAAATGAGAGTAAATTTTTCCCGATATACATTCACCAAACAACGCAAAAACACTTAAATAAACACATATATATGTATATCTTAAACTATTATATACCATTCACATGACAGAAAACAATTTAGTTTTTTACATGTATCTAAATTTGAGATTTACATGCCCAAATCAAACAAAATCATGGAGCCACTACAGAGGAGTTGATAACTAAACACAACTCTCTCCCAAAATAATCTCAACGTCATAGTGTTGACTTGGCGGTTCCCACAAAAAGAATCTCCCTCCTCGTCATCTATTGATGTTCATCTGCTCTCACGAACAAAGGTTTGCGATCATCACAGGTACCAACCAAACGGTAAAAATTGCAAGGGTGAGTTTATTATAAAAGAAACCAACAATTATCAAATGAAAATAATTAGCAAGAGAAACAATAACAAGTACCATGATCATACACAATTATCCATCAATTCAACATCCAATCAATCATGCTTAGTATGATGTATGCACTTGACCTCAACTCTCAAATGCAATGTGGTATCATTTGTCAGGAAATAGCCTGAGCGTGTTCACGCAACACTCACACTCAGGAAAACTAGGCAACAAGTGTTGAGATTACCCTAAACTCCCCCCCCCCAAATGGTGATCGGCTTGAGTCACAAGGGAGTTCCAAATCGAGTGACATGCCCTCAAGTACAAGTATTTTCCATCATGAAAAACTACATGCACTTACTGACAAAGTTTATACTATTTCCATGCAGTATGAAGTATGACACATGGGTACCATCAATGCACTGACCGTGAGTAATTAAAGATTCTAAGCCACCCCTTCACTCTAGAGATGCTTAAAACTCTTTAACCATTCTATTTCACCCACAAGGGATATCCAACTTGGTCATTGCACCCCCCATGTACGTACACAACATACATCATCACAATGACATTATCAACATCAACAACATCTCATTTCAATGTCATTATCAACATCAACATCATCTCATCTCAATGTCATTATCAACATCAACATCATCTCATCTCAATGTCATTACCAACGTCAACATCATCCAATCTCAATGTCATTCTCAACATCAATATCATCTCATCTCAATGACATTATCAACATCATTACCATCTTATATTAATATTATCATCAATAACAACATCATCTTATATCAATATTATCATAAACGTCAACATCCTCTCATATCAATTATTATCATCAATAACAACATCATTAGTAATCACATTCCACACATAGATACATATAAATTTCATGTCTGAGATTCACACTCCCCAGGTCTTCAGACATCATAAGTCTAATAAAATGATAATGTTATTTATCAAAAACAGATGTATCGCATCCCATTAGTCGAAAACATTGTCTTTCTTGAAAACCAGCATGCACAAGGACAAACATACATTGTCATAATTGGGTTCCCTGATCCCAATTATGGTATCAAAGCCATAAATTATAATAAACTCCCTTCGCCTATCATGAGCTCTCTATCAGCTCCTCTCTGTGTCATTCAGAGTTCTTTCATGTTCATGTTTGTTGGTACAAATGCAATGTTCTATATACCAAATCGATGGCAATTTAGTATGAATTTGAAAAAACAAGGTTAATATCAACACTCGGGGTCAAATAACCCTATCAAAATAAAAGGGGCTAAAGGGTGTTTCAGGTTCTATTACAAAGAGACGTCATTTTGAAATTTTGATTATGCCAATGTGACTGGGGTTCAGTGATGGTCACGAGAACAACATCAATTTTCTAAAAAAGTAACTTTTACAACATCTCATTTTTAAGGGTTTTTCAAAGGAAGTGTAAAAATATCCTATTATAGTACCCAAAACACAAAAGATACTAAGAGAAGCTCAAACTAACTAGGAGAAAGGTATACAAGTCAAGGTTACCTCAGAAAAATTACGAAAGAAAGGATCAAGAGCTTGTTTCTCTACTAAATCCTTGAGGTGGATTCTGAGGATTATGCTCCGATTAAAATGTTCCTCTCCGTGCAGTGGTCCAACGGCAAGCAACAATGACTTATGGTGGTAACTGGTGGTCGTGGGTGGTGGAGAAGACGATGTTAGGGTTTGGGTGGGAATTTGGAGAGAAGATGAGTGAAAAATCGTGTTTTTCACACTAAAGAACGTATTTATAATCTGCAAATATCGCTTAGCAACCTCATCTCACTTATCGAAATTCAACTTTTGGCGCTAAGCGATACATTTCCTGATGAGCGCAATTTCTCCTCAGGTTCACACTGAAGAACGTATTTATAATCTGCAAATATCGCTTAGCAAGCTCATCTCACTTATCGAAATTCAACTTTTGGCGCTAAGCGATACATTTCCCGCTGAGCGCAATTTCTCCTCGAGTTGGAATTGCACTTAGCGCGCTTGTCTCACTAAGAAAGATGTCCAAAAGTGTTAGATTAGAAATCCCAATGGTCAAAGCGTGAAGACTTTGGTTACAAACCTACAATCCAAATTTAAAGACAATCCAACGGTTAACAAGTTCGGGGTCGTAATTTTACTGGAACAGGTTTTGGTAAAACTTGAAATCTCACAATTTTAAGATAGGTATCAAACTTCACATAACCTAACATCCACATCAAAAAATGACAAATAGATAATTCACACAACACTCCAACTCATCCAAATCAATCAAATAATCAAATAACACAAGAAATACATTAAACATCGATTTTCATATAGCGAAATTTCTGGGCGTTGCAGCTAACACATAAGGTTTAGGAAAAACCAATTTTCAAGCATTAGAAAACCCAATTAAAGTTTAGGAATGAAATTTTGTAAACCTAGACAAAAGGGGAATTTCAAGTATTAGATGATTTAATTCAGTGGTTTTAAGTTTAAATTTAATTTAGAACATGGAAAAACCTCAAGGAAGTAGTAAGGAATGTAAGAATTTATTCTGGCTAAATTACAGGACAATAGACAAACCGATAAAATCGCTAGAATTGAGTGCTTTGTGTATGGTATTTCTAAATAACATGATTGAGCATGCTAAGCATTTATTTCTAAATTACTATTGTTTTGAATGTATAAGACTATGAGAGTATGAACTGTGGTAGTATTTATCTGTGGCGTGTGAATTTTATTCTAGTCTAGAACCCTAGGATAGTCACTGAATATGAGTAAGATTGTGAAAGTGTGAACTCCGACAAAATATATCTATTGTGTGTGAGATCTATACTTTGGTTGTGTGTGTGTGTGTATTGACTATCTTTTCTGTACGCGCTCTGGGTTGGGTCCAGGGGTGTTCAACCCTTGGCAAATTGTCTATTATAATTTATGAATGATTTTATTTTAGTTGTTGTGTTATCCGTGAAATAGACATTTTTTTTATTACTTGAGAGATTGAGATTGGTTTCCCGAGAGTAGGATGAATGTTTTATCCTCGCCTCAATTTCTTGTGGTGTGAATGTTTGATTATGTTTGTCGTGTGCTACGCAAGGGCTACACACACGATGCGACAATAAGAGCGAAAGGACCAAAGGAAAAGTAAGGAACCGAAGATTTTGTGCCATTTATGAATGGTGAGGTTGCGTTGAAGAAATGGATGACGGACAGAGATACACTAGGGTGTAGTGGGCAGAAAGGTTTATGAGACTACGGGAATAAGCAAGTGGTGACTACCCAACATTTTGTGCAAATAATTTGGCTAAGGAAGTTCATAGGCCTCACTTTGCTATTCCTGACTGGCTCTGAGACTTAACTTTTTAAGTTGTAAGCTGGGGATCGATGTACATTGTATATGTATGTGGCAATATCATCTACACAAAATGTAAGACCATCATGATCATTGGGAGGCTTGGTGGTAGTGGTTGGGCCCTATTGTAAAATAAGTGGGATAATTGTGTGCTTAGGACACGAGAATGCTATTTTCTTAGACAACCACACGTAGTGATTAAGTAGATTGTATACTATGGTTTTAATTTGTTTGTTGTTTGTGGCATTTGAGGAGAAGAGGACTCACCCATACAACCAACAACTTTTCAAGAGCAGGTCATGGAGTATCCGCAAAGGATGTTCACATGGATAAGTAGATACAACTACAATTATACAGTGGAGGAAGAGGCATGCCCCCACGCGCACTTTGGTTACATTCGGTGTCACTTTTTGTTGTTAGATGAGCTCAGATACCACCAATCACCATAAGGAACTTGTTACGTATCATGTTCCTTTCGAGCATACTCTTTGGTGCGACATGCATTAATAATATTATCATCTACCACGCCTACGTACTTAGGATTTGAATGGCCAGACAACCTACTGCGGTTCATGAGACACTTCTTTGAGCATGATGCTAATGGGAGGGCCACTAGATCTACCTTATGCAGGATACGACTATCGAAGTCTACGAGGATGAAGGAGATTTTATTGATGATGAGGATTTAGCGCCATCCGAGACCACTTTTTATCAGGGTGTCTGTGGTGAAGAGATATTTAGGGAAGAGATGGTTTCGTCGACAAGGAATGAGACTTCTCGAAAAACAAAAGCAACCATTCTGAGGATATGACTTCGCCCTAGGTAGTTTGAGGGTCTCTAGTAGTGACTACTTTGAGTGTAAGATTGTTTTCTCCTTTTTGAGTCATACGTGGGGTGAGAATATTTCTATACCCAGTGTCCTGATATTTCATTATATTAATCCTCTTGGTGATAATGTGTAATAATGTAAATGATATGAATATTTTATCGTTCTTGCAAACACTTGAAATTATTTTAAAACATCTATGTATATATCTTAAGGGTCACCGAGGCTCAGTATTTATAATTATGTATTTCTTTCCGTTTATCATCATTTAATTTTGTGCAAGTTAATTAATTATTTATAAGTTATATTTTATTATAGTGCTGTATTAGGATGAAAAAAAATGACAACAATTTTCCAAATGATTTTTAAAGAAAGATCGTCTTAATGATGCGTTTCACAAAATTTATTATTTAAATAATTTTTGAAACAAAATCTGGAGAAAAAATTTAAGGTGTTTACAATTTGGGAGGATGCGATTAGGTTTAATTAGGTTTTTCATTTGTGATAACAGAGGAGAGTTGCAGCTGATGAACGTCTAAACGTCTCTTTTTTCCACCTACAATCAAATCCTGGATGTTAGAATCTTCAATATTCATGGGCTCATCATTGGAGACGTTAATTCGAGATTATTGTTGCACTGAATTCGAGAATATCAGTTTGGGATTCTTAAATATTTCGGCCATCAATTCCACCCGTTTCTGAATCTCCAAATCATTGGCATTTATTGTCGTTGTCCCTCGACAATTAATGCCTTGAATCTCCAAATCACGAGCTGTCTGGGTTTTGGGCTCATCGGAACCTCTGTTGCCACCATCCCGAAGGTATTTTGAGCCTCCTGCTGCAGTAGGGTTTCTCTGATCAGCTTTAAGATCTTAGCTCCACTTTCTAATTCCATTGACTTCACCAATCAGAAGAAGCTTCTCACAATGTTCACCAATATGACTAATCAAGCCACATAAATAGCAAAACGTGCCAGGTCTTTCAAATTTGAAGAAGACTTCCTTTGGATCACCTCCAGGCTTCTTCACATTTTTCCGATTTTTTCAAAGGTTTACGCACATCGAGAAGGACACAAATACACATAAATGGATGCAGAAATTTATAAAGTTCTTCTCATCATATTCTAGGAATTTGCCTAAGTAGTTGCCGATATTCTGCCCTACCCTTTTTGACATGAATCCCAAAGGCAAATTATGAATTTGGACCCAAAAAGGCACGTTGAACAACGGTATCTCTAAAGGATTCTCGTCCTCCGTAATCACTCCCAGAATTAGCATGTATCTGTCAAACCTCCATGACCCTCCTTTTAGAACTCTTTGAATGTCAACTTGATGGTAGAACCGGAATAGGAAAGTTCCATTGCCAATATATGAAATGGTAACTCCTTTAAGAGGCTTCCATATATTTGCCATTAATTATTTCCTTCATAATTTAGACACATAGAGGTCTGTCAGCTAAAAACCTGCCCACTAAACATAGAGCAGGGTTGAAATCATGGTTGATATTATCTTCTACGGGAATCTCCAAACCTCAACATCATTTTCTTCCATATTTAGGTCATTGATAGGTGGATCTTCCATGATGAAGGGGATAAAGGTAAAGTGTGTGAAAGGTTATCTCTGAACAAAGGGAAAAGATCAAATCTCACAGAAGGAAGTGAATCACACATAACAGGAAAGTCTTGATATCACGGGGGTAATAGGGAATTTCTCCAGTTTGAGAGAAAACACATCTTCTCTCAGCTTTAATGGTAGTCTCTTAGGTATTTTTAATAGATTATTATGTATGGTAAAATACTTCAATTTTGAATAATAACTTAAAAAGTTGTATACTACAAGATTGTTTTTAATTGAATAATTGCATAATATTAATACTAATAATAAAAAGAAATTAATTAAACTCAGATATGTGAGGGGGTTGGATTCTATTGGGTTTGGGTGAGAGATAAGAGTAATGAGAAGAGTAAATTTTAATCATATAATTTTTTTTGTTGTTCAACCATATAATTAAATGAATGGTTACAATTAAAATAATTTTAACCGCCTTTATATAATTGCATCAATAAAATTAGATCCCTTACATCCCATGTAATCACTAAATATATCCTCTATACGTACACATAATTTTTTTAATAAATTATATATATATATATATATATATATATATATATATGTATAATTGCATCACTAAAATTATTTCAAAATGGAACACGTGTGTATTGCATGGACTACTAACTACTGTACTTAGTTTCTTCTTTTTTAAGTGAACTACTTAATTTCTTGATTAATTAATTAATCATCATCTTTTATATATATATATATATATATATATATATATATATATATATATATATATATATATATATACACGTGTGTGTGTGTGGTAGGGAAAGCGTAGGCTAGGCCGGTTGGATTTTCTACTCGTAGTATTTCATTATATATTAATTGTAAGCATAATAATGATGTGAAACATGAAACTTGTCCATTCCTTTACCTCTCAACTTGCACAAATTTATTGAGGGGTGGGGGCGAGGGTTATTCAGTTGCACAAAGACAATTTTTCAGTGGTACATTTCTTCAATGACTGCTTGATTGCTATCCACAGTCAACATACATGCAGATAGGTATTAAGGGATATGCATGACCAATTGCACCAATCAATTCTTTAGACAAAAATGTTAACGTAATGGGGGTGGACATTTCAAGACGCTATCACACCAACTGAAAAAGGGCCCGAGATTCTTTTTCATACATATCAAACTATTGTTTTTTAAAATCAAACTCCAATAATTTACCTGCTCTATCTTCTTTTAATTTGTAGGTTTGAGAGATATAATTAATAAAGAAATAGATGTAGGGACAGAGCCGTATGTGATTACGTATACAGTCAGCCAACTATTTTTTAAAATTTAAATTTGAAATTTTTTAGCAAATTTATTATTTTTAATTTAATATACTATTAAAATATCACTTTATCCCTAGCTAATCTTTCTAATTTAATTCTTAATGCTCCTCTCTCACTCTCACACTCACTCTCATGACCAATATCAATGCCGCTCTTTCTTCCTCTCCCCAATTTTTGTGTTTTCGGAAGAAAGGACAGTGTTGAGATTGAAAGAGCCTATCATAATAATGAGAGTGAAACATTAAGGATTGAATTGAGAATATTAAAAATAAAGTGATCTTTTAATAATATATTAAATTAAAAATTTAAATAAAAATATAAAATTTACTATAAGATCTTCATATTTGAATTGCAAAAAAAAATTATTAATTAATGTGACTATATAATTCACATAACATATTATGATTAGATTATAATAATACATAATGATATAATTTATTTTAAAATTATACCAAAATAAAGACCGAAAAATTTATTTTAAAAAAATATTCAAATGATTCATTATTAAATATAAGAGGCTAAAGGTATGCTAGAGCAGAGAGAGAATAAAAAAGAAAACAAAACGAAAGTGACGTATTTGAATTTATTATGATCTGGACATAGCACACATTATACATTTATACATATTCATGACAAAAATTGAATTCGAATTTATAATTTCAACGTAATTTAACAAAAGCTTAATTACAAAATTTTTCACCCTATTTTACCTATATTCATAATAAAAATATTATCATTAAATCATACGTATTATTTTAAAAATAAATATAACATATATAAAATAAAAATAAAACTTATCTAAATATACGTATTATAATTTATATGAAAATAAAATTTATTTTTATATATTATATTTTAAAAGATAATATATAAAATTAAAAAAATTTAATAAATTAAAAAATTTAATTTTGAATTATTGTCGTATAAAATTTATATTAATATTATATTTTAAACTAAAGATTCAAATAAGTATTTGAGTGTTGTAGTAAAAAAGTGTCTTTCTTTCCTTTTAAGGATTATAATTCTAATCGTTAAACATTTTTCAAGTTCTTATCTTTTAAAAAAATTCATCGATTAAGCAACGCTTAAAATCATCAATTTGCTCGTGCATTCCCTTTTCAAACTTATCTTTCCCACAATGCCTCTCCCAAGCTTAAGATGGAGTCTAACTAGTCTCATCCACTTTATTTTGTGTTCGAGATCAAGAAAACGACCGATTGAAACAACATTACAAATTAAAACAGATCCATCTCCATGTGCAACTATGAGCTTTATATAAACCAATGCAATACCGTCTGGCATCCATATATCAGCCCCAAATTATAAGAATCACATTAACTAAACTATAACATCAATTAATTGTAAAGCAACTAAAATTTATGTTTTATGTCTACCAACGAAATAATATTTTTTATTAATATTTATAAAGTAAAAAAGATCTTATATATTGATAAAAAAAAGTTATTACATATATTAACAAAAAAACATATTTAAAGTAAAAAAATTCTTTTAAAATTTGTTTTAGGTCTCCCTTAGTGTGAGATCGGTTGGTTTTTCAGTAAGATACCTCAAAATCCTTTTTAACTTCTTTTAGTATGACTATCATTGTTATATGAATAAGCTAATTCAGGTCTTGTGGTAGTGGCGTAATGGAAGCCCCCATCAATACACCGATATCGGACGGGATCAACAAATTCTATATGGTCTTAAGTTGTAAGATTTAGACCATTAATCATTTTTATGGGCATAGGCTTGGTTGAACTCATTTTGGCTTGGGACAAAAAATCTAAAATGTGTTTATCCTTTGATTAACGGGCACTCCTTAATTAGTTAGTGTTTCTACGTACTGCCAAGGAAATAAGAAGGATCTTCATTGACAAGTAAGAATTCAATCTTTTCAATGAGATGCTGAAAGACTAAACATATTTTTCTTAATTAAATAATTGTCAAATATGATCTTAATAACTTTTAGATGATTTAACCGTTAGTTGTATACAAATTATGGTTATTTTTTTACTCTTTCTAATGTTGTTTAGCCACAAACATTAACATCTACTTTTGTTTTGATCCAACGAGAAATTTTCTAATAGATATTGTGTCGTTTGATCATTACCAACAGATTTTGCCCATTACCAAGGATAATATATGGATAAACGTTGTAGTAATATTTTAAGAAAAGACAATTACTAATCTCTAAAAAAAAGTTATAAAGTAAAAGAAATCAAAATTTTATTTAAGCATAATTTAACTGTTTTACTTCTAGTGCTTTAATATGGAAGTTATCTGTCACTGTTGTGACAAAATTTCGAAGAGAAGGCAACGCAAAATAATAAAAAAATGAGTTTTTAATTTAGAAAAAAAAACAACTATAAAACCGATGATCAATCAATAAAGCGAAGTTTGAGAATTTTCTACAAGAAAAATGCGGGGTAATGTCAACCTGAAGCTGATGCTAAATGTGACTTGGGGTCGGATTTGTGGCAGACGCTAAAATTTTTGGTCAATGCTAATTTAGCATGGGCGGAGCTGATGCTAACATGACAGCTATCTCAAATTAACATGTATATCAATCGATGTTAATGATATTATCAACCAAGTGAATGCTAACTTAAATAAAAGGTTGACGATTTATGCATTCATAAGACTAACGTTAAATAGTGGCAACTTATGATGTATTTAGTTTGTATTTTTATTTTTTGTTTTTATTTTTTATTTTTATTTTTTGAAAAATGTTTTCATTTTCAAAAGATTAGAATTCTGAAACATGTTGGGTTGACTTCTTGTTTTCTGTTTTCAAGAAATAAAAACACTGAAAATGCATTCTCAAAAGAAAATATATTTTTAGATTTACTTAAAATTACATTTATTGTCAATGCGTTTTCATTTTACCCAAAATGAGATTCCTGGTTTCAACTGAAAACAAGATTTAATTGTTTCCAATTTTTGGTTCGTTTCAGAAAATATTTTCACTGAAAATGAAAAGAGAAATCCAACCAAACACATTTTCATCATCATTTTCTATTTCCAGTGAAAATGAAAATAGAAAACAACCAAACCAAACACCTCCTTAGCCAACCACTAAGCTCACGTTAGAGAACAAAATAAAACAATGGTGAATAGTCATTATTGTATTTGAATGTGTAGTGTGCTAACAAATTCATCTCCAAAAGATGAAAATTCAAATTTTAGTTCATGAAAAAAAGTGCAATAAATTCATTCATTCGTTAACTTCTATCTGTTACCGTTAATAAAATAGCCTATGTGACATATTCAGTGCAATAAATTCATCTCCATTTTTAAATTATTACAAGCATAAATTAAAACAAATATAATAACAAGGATAATATTGATTAACAACCATAATATATATTTATTGGATATTAATATATATTAGGTTCCAAACATCCTTGGTGAAAAGAAGAGTTTGCTTTAACAAAATGACCTCATTTGTTCCTGATGCACTAGCCAATACCAAAACAGATTTGATCTTTAAAAATTATGGCGTCTATATTGCAATTAAATTGCCCAGGTTGAAGAGGTTGTTATGAAATATTTTGATGGAGATGAAGAATAGTTGTTGGCGATGGAGCATGAGCATTCTTCCACTTGTTGAGATGTTGATAAGCAAGGGAGACAAATATGGATGGAAGGGTTTCTATGGTGTCCCAAATTTTTTCATTCCTTCACCGCCAGTTGGTCCATTAAATAATGGCAAATCTGCTACAATCTTGATCATTGGACATTGTAACTATAAGAGAAAAAAATAAGGTCATTTATACCTTCTGCCATTTGCACATGATCTGTTGGATTTTTGGCCATAGACCAACAACTAACCAAACAGAGATTGCATTCTCACATCCAAAAAAATATATGCCAACTATTCTCCAAATTTTTGCAATACGAACATGTCAATGGACATTGCACTCCCTTGTCTTGAAGCCTCACTCTCGTTGGTAAGCAGTTTCAAAGGATCCTCCATAGAAGGTGCTTGATCTTAAGAGGAATTTTTAAGGACCATACACCAGTACAAAGAATGGATATAACATAGATATGATAACATCAGTTTTTTAGAAAATCGATGTTAACAAAAATACGGTGGCATATTCGTAAATAAAGTGAGTACATTAACTTTAGTTTTTGGAAAAATCAATGTTAACAAACTCATGTTAACATAAGTTTTTTGGAAAACTGATGGTGTGTTAGTTAAATTAAACCTGTCTTTTCATCTTCTTGCGCTCATTCTGAACCATCTCTCACTCTCACTCTTGCACTTTCATTCTCACTATCACTCATCTCTCGCGCTTTCCTTCTCACTCTTACTCTCACGCACTCTTTGCGGTGGCACGGCCACACCATTCTCGCTCTTGCTCTCGCTATCATCTCGTTCTCACACTTGCGCTCTCGTTCTCACAATCACTCTCGTGTTGTCGTTCTCATTCTCTCACTCTCGCGCTCTCACTCACTCATGAAAGGTTAGTCTTTATAAATGTTTGTGTCTATGTTTGGTTTTGATGGTGATGGTAAGCGAGAAGCTAGGGCTCGTTCTTGATTTTGATGATTTCCAGTTCTCGTTTTGAAGTACGTATTGCTTCTTGTTAATGTGCGTATTACTAACATGAAAATGCTTATTTTTGTGTATGTTGCTAAAAACATGTGTTATTTTCTGGATATACAAATACTGATATTGGAACTTTGTGCGTATTACTAAAACATGAAAATGGTTGTTAATGAGACTTTGTGTTGGTGTGAGAATTCTGCTACAGCCTTAGGTCTCCAAAATAGGAATATCGTTGTTGGTTTTCAAAATAGGAATATCATTCTGCCATAGACTATGTACTGGTGTGAGAATTCTTGGTTTTGTAGATTTATTGGTATCATATTATTATGTCAAACATATCATATTATATTAGTTGCATGGAATAAACTCCTAGATAAGCATGATGCATAGTCAGTTTGTGCATGGATCAGTTAGAGGGTTTAGTTGGTTTGGCAAAATTTACTTAATGTCATATTTATATTATAAATGGAGTTTATAAATTATAGATGAAGATCAACAAAACTGGAAGAAAATGGCTAACACAATGAGTAAGAATAACAAAAAAGTAGAGAAAATGTTCAACATTGTTCATGTTGTGGATCATGTTAAAAATTTTAAGACTATTTTTAAATAAACATGACATGATATAATACATTTTTTCATATTATTTTTCTTGTTAAATGTAGTTTTATGGTGAAGTTAGCAGGTCATTTGTTGTCATATGAAATGATGAACTAGAGCATACTTGACATCTGCTACACTCTAGTGGCAACATGCACCCTATTACATATAACTAAGATCTTGTGAGCCCAGCTTTACTAGCTGGATTGACAAAACTCAGAGAGTTCTATGGGCTCATTGGAAATTATCAAGTGATCTTACCAAGTGACCTTGACCCACTTTTGACAGAGTATTTTCTTCCTCACAATCTTCAAAAGTAGAACCAAAAGCTTATCCTAAATGACATTTCTTGTACCACCAAGTTCCCAACTCAGTCACCTTTAAAGTCTTGCTGACTGAGTACAAAATGACTTTCAACAACTTGATGAGTAATTAAGCACTTCTGTCAAATTTTAAAATCATATATATATCTAATATGAATTTCATGTTAATTTCAAGATGTGCCTAGTACCATGTACTCATTTATGAAAATTGTAGGATTCACCCATCTGAACTTGGAAGGGACTACGAAGTGTAGGATATTTTATAATCATTGGAGAAAGACTGCAAAAATTGAAAATGGATGGAGAAATTTTGCACAATCACATAATTTGCAAGCTGGAACTTGATGCAAGTTGAATCTCAAATTATATTTGAGTTCCTAGATGCAACTTCTAACTTTGTTTTATTTTGGATTTGTTTGTAATTAAAGTACATTACTATTCTACTATTATCAATATGTAAATTTTTGTTTATAAGTATTGGTGATATATTTTGTGAGAAATATTGAAACATCCTGAACATATTTGTGATATATTTTGTTTATAAATGATTATATCTACTCTTGGTGCATGATATACTTTGTTTATAACTTTTGGTGCATGACTTATTTTGTCAATTTTTTTATAACTTTAAATGATAAGTTGTGATATAAATAATTATAAGTTGGTAATTAAAAAAACATATAAGATATAAAAAAATAAAAAAACATTAATTTTTGGAAAAGTTGATACTGTTTTTCAATAATATTTTTTATTAATATCTGTTTCTATTTTTATTAATATTTTCAGTAATATTTTCTTAAGGAATTTTTAGTAATAAATAAAAAATACATATTTGAACAAATAAAAAATTAATTATTTACAAACAAAAATATTTCATACCTGTTTAAAGTATGTTTGAAAGAAAAGATAAAAATAATATTGAAATATTTGTATATCTTTTTAGTGAGACTTGCAATTTTTACACTATTTTAATTAATGTTTTTTTATTTTCTAAACCAACCAAACAATTACTATGCAACCTTGTTGCAATCTATCTTCAGTATCTTGTTACTGTTAAATAGGGGGTAGGGACTATAGCTAATAGTAGCTACCCCAAGTATACTATGTCAATCTCACTTCAATAAAACAAGGTATATAACAAACATGAAATATAAAAGGGAAAAGAAGAGATTAAAAATACAATTGAATAAAATATGAACACAATATTCTCATGTCTTATTGTCTGCAACTTTTATTTTTAAATGGATGGGATTATTACTTTATTTTTTATGGTTAAAATATTACATGAATACATGTCTTCTAAATGTATTAATCAAATTAGATTCATATCTAAATAAATATTATATTAAAAAATGAAATCAATCAAATATAGAAATAAAAAATGTCAGCATTCCATTAACCAACCATTGAACGCTAGACAGAAAACGTTGCGTCAGGACTTGTCTTTCCAATCTCTATCCCATATCCTCATATTGCCTGCCCTAGACCAACCTAAGCATCTTCTGCCTTTTCGAGCGGTTTCGGGTTCAGGCAAAACGAAACTTCTACACATACTCTAATTATTTTTTTCTCTTAAATGTAATTTTAATTTTCATAATATTTAAATTTTTTAATTTTAGTCATTTTATTTTAAAATATAAATTTTATTTTATTTTATTTAAAATAAAAATCTTTCATTTTATAACATATATAATTTTAATTTTTTATAAAATCAAAAATATTGACTATTAATGTATTAATATTAAATATAATATAAATTAATCAATTAATTTTTGTCATGTTATTAATATAAGTCACATCAATTTAAAATTTTTATTTATCATTATTTTTTGAATTTGATGAAAGAATTATAGATTTTATAAAACTGAAAATTAAATATTTTTATTTTAAAATAAAATAATTATAATTATAATTTTTTTTAAAAAGTAATCATATAATTTTTTTAAATAAAAAACTAAAATTATAATTTAAAAAATAAAAAAATCAAAATTACATTTAACTGGTTTCTTTCCGTATTCCTATTTACCGTAACATCTTACATTTATATTCATCTTTCCTTTAAAACATTAATTTCTTTTTAAATCCAGTAACAGATAAGCTTTTTGTATTCTTTTTCGGTGCTGATCACCACCTTAATCTTCTTTTTCTTATTTGCAAGCTTAGAGTGGGGTCTACAAGATTGTCACATCAAAGTACACGTGGCCTCATACGCGTCGCTATCATGCGCCGTACCGTTCTCTCTCTCTTCCTCCCTCTTCCCGTTTCTTCTTTATTTTTAAAGCCTTCCCTTCTCTTTTTCCATTGCAGCTAGCTGAGAAGCGAAAACCCATTATTCTTGTTATTAACAGAGTCACAAAGAATCAAACTTTTCTGTTCTCTATAGTAACGTTCTGGTAATGACCATTTCTGTTTCTCTCATATGTTGTTTTCTACTTTTACTTTTGATCATACACATTTCAAGCCCTGCTGATATATTTAAATAAAACAAAGAGCAAAAAACAAAATTTTCAGTTAGAATGGATTGTGGGTTTTCTCCTTTCTTTTTTTTTTTTTTGTTTTCATTTTGAGAAGTGGGGTTGTTGTTTTATAATGTCTTGTTTTATCAGAAAAAAGTTTTAGTTCTTCTTCTGATCAACTTTTTTTTCCCTGGTTAGTTTGCTCCTTATTCTTATGATTTGAACTATTTGGGTTCTTTTTTACATGCATGTCAAATTTGATCAAAAGGGTTTTCCCTTTTTTGAAGGAGGGGCTGTTTGATCCTCATTCTGTGATGATTAAGTTTGATGCTTTGTTTTTCGTGTCATTGAGAAACATGTGATGGGTATTTCTGGAAATTGCAGAATTCTTCGTCCAATAAGATTAGACCCTTGTGTTTTACTTAATATACAGTTTCATCACAAATATGATCATGATTATTGTTAATCACCATCTTTCTCGGGTAATAACATGTGGCCTTTAATTAATTAATTAATTAATTAATTAATTTATGATTTGTGGTTGTTATTGTTTTTGCGACACGTTGTATATATGCTGAAACAAGGGCTTCAAGGTTTATCTATGTTCCGTGTGTGACATCACTTCCACTTTATTTCTTTGTTTGTAATTACAAGGGCTAAGAATATCTGGCTTTGGTTGAAGTAGTAATGGTTGGCAAGGAGAGTTTGAGAACTCATGAGGTCTTGAACTTTAGCTTTGAGAAGCTTATGATGGTTGACTGTGGTGGAAATAGTGGGAAAGGAGTGAACTTTAAAGCGGGGGTGATCACAGAATGGAAGGATATTCCAGTTGAGCTTTTGATGCAGATTTTGTCACTTGTGGATGATCAAACGGTTATGATAGCTTCTGAAGTTTGTCGTGGGTGGAGAGAGGCAATTTGCTTTGGCCTGACTCGGTTATCACTCTCATGGTACATCATCTGTTTTTTTACCTTCCCTTCTAATGCTTTTTTTCACTTTTGAGGTTATTATGCTTGTGGAGGCAGTGAATATTGAAAAGGGTGATTTTTTTTTTTTTTTTGCAAGTAGTTATAAAAAAATTATGATTTTTGTTTTCTGATTTCACAAATATCTGTAACACCAAACATTATAAACGAAAAAAAACATGTTTTCACTGTTTGGTTTACAAACATTTGAACACATGAAGATTCTTGTAATTATTTATTATTTATATTTATAGAAATAAGTAATGGAAACATGGTTTTCTCCAATATAATAGGCCTTAAACATGATCCTTTTCTATTTTTCTGCAATTTACTGTCTATTAAGTGCATTCTTGGTCTCATTGGTTTATGATGTGAACTTGAATTGAATTTGCTATGCTGCAATCTTGATTCTGCCAGTAAGTTTTCGCCTACCTTCATGAATTACTGGAATAGAGACACTGGGGGATGTAGCAACCCTCTTTAATTTCATATATTTGTTTTATAATTTATATCCCATTGAGTTTGATGGATTAATTCCTTTGTATAAAAGGCAAGTTTAATGTGTATGTCATTGAAACTAACACATTTCAATTATTTGAGAACTGACACATTGTAGTGTGCCTCTGGGGTTAAACATTTACTTTCTAAGTCAAGTAATCAGTTGTCTTTTGGTTTTTACCATGCAGTGGTTTAAATTACAACTAGAAGTTACTGGTATTGGGTCAATTTGGTGCCAGGATTCATTAGGTTGATGACTTGATATACTTGTTTCATTTTGTTTCCTCTAATCTATGCACCCTTTAAAAACTCTAGATCAAAACATTGGCTTGATGTATGCGTATTGTTTTTAAAAAATTTAAACAAGAAAAACTGATGTATGTTCTATATTATTGGGGGCAATGCTTTTAAACCCTTAATAACCTTCTTTGCGTAATTCCTTTCAGGTGTAGCAAGAACATGAATAATTTGGTCCTATCCCTAGCTCCTAAATTCACAAAATTACAGACTTTAATCCTTCGTCAAGACAAGCCTCAACTAGAGGACAATGCTGTTGAAACTATTTCAAATTTTTGTCATGACCTCCAAATCTTGGACCTCAGCAAAAGTTTCAAGCTTACCGATCATTCGTTGTATGCCATAGCCCTTGGTTGTCAGGATCTTACAAAACTGAACATCAGTGGTTGTTCAGCCTTTAGTGACAATGCTCTGGCTTACCTGGCCAGTTTTTGTAGAAAGCTGAAAGTTTTGAATCTCTGTGGATGTGTTAAAGCTGCATCTGATACTGCGTTACAGGTATGATTGAGAGACTAGTTGGTTTTCATAATCATAGAAGGACTAAGATGGCTCTGAGTTATAATCCAATAAATTAATGAAATGCAGGCAATTGGGCATTACTGCAATCAGTTACAGTTTTTGAACCTTGGATGGTGTGAAAATGTCAGCGATGTTGGAGTGATGAGTTTAGCATATGGCTGCCGTGATCTTAGAACACTCGATTTATGTGGTTGTGTCCTTATAACAGGTATCATTCAAATTTCAGCAGTTTAAGTCTACTTTAAATGCCAATTGGTTGCAGCATTCATAGTTTTGTTATTCTACCTGACGTTCAAATTCATTACACAACAACTTTCATCCCCTTATTGTTCCTTGTTTGAGATTATCCAGTAGTGGAATGTTAAGTGTTAATTGAAGGGAAGAAAGAAGCAGGCTTCTGACTTTCATGTTGTTGATCACCATGTGTACACATTCAAATGCACATGATCTCTGCTCAATGCCAGAGTTTTTTGTTTCCATATTCTGAATGGATGAGGTTGCAAAATATGTAGAAGGCAACATAATGTATTTTGACATGCAAAAGAGCTTGTTGCAATAAAACATTGGAAACTGATAGTCACAAACTTATGAACCAGAAAAAGTCCATAATTAAGAAGTTTGAATTGAGCTGTATACATGGAAGACAAATAGAAATATCTAAACTTTAGTGCACTAGCTCAAAACTTTTCTAACCTGGGTAGTGTGTACACTTTCAAAATCTATAATCTCCTAACCTTAACGTTTCTTAGCTTCGTGCAGTTTTAGTAAGTGACCAATAGTTATATCATTTAGTTTAAAGAGTTTAATGGTTATGTACTTACATGGTCAACCAATCAGAAATTATTGTTGGTATGACTTTTAAAATAATTATTATTATAAAAGTTGACTAACTTATCATATTTGGTGGTTTGTGATCAGATGAGTGCAAAATTACTTTACACCTTCATTGCATATCCTATTTTCTCTGCTTTAAATGTTTTTTTTTTGTCTCTAGATTAACAATAGTACACTCTTGTGTTGTTATTTCAGATGACAGTGTAATTGCCTTGGCAAACAGATGTCCTCATCTGAGGTCCCTTGGACTTTACTTCTGCCAAAACATCACAGACAGGGCAATGTATTCCTTGGCACAAAGCAAAGTGAACAACAGGATGTGGGGTTCTATGAAAGGTGGTGGAAATAATGATGATAATGATGATGGACTAAGAACTTTGAACATTAGCCAATGCACAGCACTCACCCCTTCTGCTGTGCAAGCTGTGTGTGACTCATGCCCTTCCCTCCACACCTGTTCTGGAAGACACTCACTCATCATGAGTGGTTGTCTGAATCTGACTTCTGTGCATTGTGCTTGTGCTGGCCAAGCACACCGTGCTTTCACTCTCCCACATGCAGCTCATTGAGCTAAGGGGTTGGCAAGGTTTTAAATATCAGTCGTGGTCGCGTTGTGATTTCGTCACAATCGTGGACAAGTGCGGCCAATATGGTTCCAATTGCAGTTGCATGGCAGTCGCATACAGGTAAAAAATCTTGATGTTGCAGACGGATATTTAAAACCTTGGGGGTTGGTGATGCATAAAGACACTTTGAGGAAGTTCCCTTGAAGGGTTTGATAGTTTTAGGTGTCTTGTTGATAAGTTTAAGTTGAATGCTGCATCATGTCATGTTGATTCTAGAACAGCTTGAGCTTGGTGCTTGAGTTTTCTTTTGGTCTCTGACTTTCATGTGAAGGGTCAGAATATTTTGGATGTAAAAATGGCTCTGAATTTATTTTGTGACATGGACTTTTATATAATGGGATGTTTATGCAAGGATGTGTGTTTTTTCTTATGGGAAGTTAACTGTGTTTGGTTTATAGTAGAGAGATAGAAGAGAAATTTTTAAATTAAAAGTTGATTAAAAGAAGTGCTAATCCCACGGAATAAAGTATAAAAATTTGTTAGTATATTATTTTTTCTTCTTGGCACCAGTCACACATTCACACCCTTGATAAAACCTTAGTTAAGTTGGATTTTCTTTGGCTAGCATTTGTCTAGATATATAACGCATTTCTTGAAATTGGAATTTTCTTCTTTACTTTAGATTATAACTATAATTAATTTCAATGAACTTTTTGGATGTCAAAACATTCTCAAATTTAACTTGAAAAGTAAGGAACTTTGAAATATGCCATATATTATCTCTTTGTAGAATATTTTTTTCTTGGAAGTCTTGCCTCATTTACTACATAAAGATCTTGTAAGGCGGTAGAGTGTTTCTGATCTAATCAAATCAAATTTTTATTATTATTTTAGTGACTTGTGTTTCATGATTCATCAAATCAAATTTTTATTATTATTTTAGTGATTGAGATTTTTTTTATCTTTTTAAGAAAAGAAAATGTCATTTTCATCCTATTTAATGAATTGGAGGTTATAAAAGTATTTTTTTTATTGCTCGATTTTATCCACTTTTGACACTGGAAATTTTTAACATGGGAAATTTTTTCAATTTGAGAATGAAAAATTACGGGATTAAAGTTTAAAAATTAACACGCAGTTTTCCCTAATACAAATACACCATTTAGTTATCATCTACTACATAATAATTTAACCTCTTTTTTTTTTTTATCAACTTTCATGATAAATTTAACTCCCGATAATGTCAAGGCACCCTAAAAGGACTACTCTGTTGCGAATTTAGGAACTAGGATCTATATACATAATAATTTTTTAAAAATAAATCACCATAAATTACCATTTTTAAAAATGAAATTGTATATTAATTCAAAATCTGTACTATAATAAAATAACATCTTTCTCAAATAACCCCAGAATTCAAAAATAAGCACTTTCTCAAATTGAAAGAGTTTCCCATGTAAAAAAATTCCAGTGTAAAAAATTGATAAAATCAAGAGCAATGCAGTTTATAAGTCTGAGTTTGGGACATATGGTTCAACATTGTTGGAGTTTGTTAGTTAATAATCCATTCTATTGGATTTGCTAAGAAACAGGGCCAAGTTGTTACCATGAGCTTGCAAGTTGCAAGGCATGTGATCGTTTGTATTGAAGACTTGATTATGAATGAAATGATATAAATATTTTTCCAGTAAAAAAAAATAAAATTCCAAAGTCATTTTCCTCTTGTTATTCTCAATGTTTTGTAGTACTCATTTTAAGGTATTTTCCAACCTGGGAAACCAGGTTTTAGGCCATTTGGACCACCGAGTAGTGTTGAAAACGATTTTGTTAAACAACCAGGTAGAGGAAGATGGAATAAATGACCAATCATTAATTTCGTCTTTAAAATATTAATTTCTCCTAAATAATTTTTAAAATACAAATAATTAGACCTTTAAGTATTAAAAACTGCTATGTAGTCTTCTGAATATTAAAAAATAAATTAATTATGTAGTATTAGTAAAATACATTAATTTAAGAATCATTTAAAAAAATAATGGTTGAGGCCTTGAGGGATTACATTAAAATGTGAATGGACCAAGGATGGAACTTGGAAGTCTTGTACTCATAGAAAACAAGAATATAATTCACAATTTTTTGTCACCATGTTAGAAGAATTACAAGTTAACCTACTTTAACGATGCAATCATCGTCGATTAAGATCAATTTCTTTTTTCTAAACGTAGGATGAACAATCAGAATGACTCTTTGACTCTGGGTCAGTCGGGTCCTGTGTAGAATCTTTAGTGGTCCGTTTCAGCACTTGAATATGATTGTTATGTTGAAGTGTTGAACTTGAACACGAAGCAAGAAGTCATGGATGCTGAGGTGGTAGATATAGATACTGATTGCTACCACGGATGGTGGATATTAATTTTGACGTGGCAAGAATCTTGGAGTTGCATATATCCCCACCACCCTTCATATACGTCGCCGTGTCTCTATTTTTTCTCTTTCTATGGTAGTATTTGTTTTTCTAGGATAAAATATGTATCAACATAAAAATGTTTGAAATTTGTTTTTATAAAAAATTTAATATGTTTTTGTTTTATAAAATTAAAATATAATACTTTTTTGTCCGAATGTCAATGAATTTAAATTTATGATGATGACTTTTTACATTCATATTATTTATATATATATATATATATTAATTGTATATGTAACTAATGTAAAATCAGACATATAACCCAATAAAAAAATAACACGAAGATGAAAAATATATCGAAAAGTTTTACCAAAAAGAATTTTAAATATTTTTATATTTATGAGAATATCATAATTAAAACTTTTGATTGTTTGATGATATTTTAAAATATTTTTATAAGTTTCAATCTTTAAATCAATTATAAAACTAATTCTTGACTTCTAACTTAACTTAGTTACACTTACAAAATTTATTGGGAATTGAGACTCAAGTTCTCATGTACGAATTCAGCGTGGCTGTTCACTTACTTACACCATTGACTCTATTGTAGCATACCACTGGCTCTAGATATTTCTCAAAAGATTGTTTTTTAATTACCGTACTAGATATTGCTCTGTCTATTATTTCTCAAATATTATCTTCATAGATGATGATATCTACCCACCTTAGTCCTTGGATTATGATTGTACTTGAACCCCCTAGATGTTACTCGAGATCATTTGTTTTGTTTTGGGAAGTCAGTAGTCAATTCTATTGGAATGCATTGACGTGTATCGAACACAACGTGTAACGTGCGTGAGGTGATAGAATCCAAATGCAAACGTAAAATAAAGCAGGCCTGATAAGAATTGTTATCACTATTCAGATGAAAAAAAAAACTAAAAATATATATTTGTGGTGACGTTTATAATAATACTAATTATCATTATTTTATTTATTTATATTGTATTGGACAGATGTTCTTTATATATAATTAAATTTTAAAAAATTGATATTTTTAAATATATAAATTATTTTATAACCGAAGTTTATAATAAATGAATACCTTTAAACATATCAATTGTATTTTAGATCATAATAATAAAGCGGGCCTGATAAGAATTGTTATCACTATTCAGATAAAAAAAAAACTAAAAATATATATTTGTGGTGACGTTTATAATAACAATAATTATCATTATTTTATTTATTTATATTTTATTGGACAGATGTTCTTTATATATAATTAAATTTTAAAAAATTGATATTCTCAAATATATAAATTATTTTATAACCGAAGTTTATAATAAATGAATACCTTTAATCATATCAATTGTATTTTAGATCATAATAAATAAATTTATATAATTCTATAATATTATTTTTAATTGTGTTTGTGTGTATCTTAAAGAAATCTATGATTTTAGTCTCATTTTTCAATTTCAGACTTGACTATGTATTTTTCTAATTTTTTTCTTAATGAATTAAGCTTGTTAGTAATTAAATAATTTTAAAAAAATATTTATCATGTGGATAATAAATAAACACGCATAAGATAATGCTCACAAGATACATAAATCAATGCTTGAAATTAGTTGCATGAATCAAAGTTACAGATTTTTAAAATGTAGGATGAAATGTCTCAATTAAAAAATGAGAGACTAAAATTGCAAACTTTTAAAAGTGAAAGATAAAATATTTCAATTAAAAAATAAGAGCACTGTAATGACCCGCCTCATCGCTATGATATCATCACTCTAATAACTCATGAAATTAAATTATTTTTCTTTCTTTTATGAAAACTCCATTATTTTTGCTTATGAAAATCATAGTAAATTTGAATTTCACAAATATATATATACATATATATATGTATGTCCCCAAACACGCACCAATGTTTAATCGAATACATGAATATTAATATAGTAGTTCAGTACACATCATACACATAATGAAGATTAAATCAGTTCGAACATATAATTAAATATGTGATTTACATCCTTAATCCAACAAAAGAAAACATGAACCACTATGGAGGAGTTGATTAACAAAACACAGCTCTCTCCCCAAAATAATCCCAATGTCATCACGCCGGCTTGGCGACTCCTCAACAGAATCTCATCCCTGCACCCTACTGCTGTCATTTTGCTCTCACGAACAAGGTTCGCGATCATCACAGGTATCAACCACACGATACAAAATTGCAAGGGTTAGTTCATTATAAAAAGAACCAATGTTAAATCCAAATAATCACATTTAGCAAGAAAACGTAAGCAAACATCATGAGCTTACACAACATTCATTATCCAACACTCACATCCAACAATTGGTCATTGTCCACATCCGACAATTACTCATCATCCATATTCAACAATTACTCATCATCCATCCATGGATCCAATCAAGACTGCACATAATGATGCATGCACCTGACTCATCTCTCAGATGCAATGTGGTACGTACCAACAACCAAATCCCAGGAAATAGCCTAAGCGTGTCCACACGACACTCTCACTTAGGAAACCATGCTGAGCTCATCGAGACCACCCGGTTGTGCACGTAACCCCCCCCCCATAGGTGATCAGCCTGGGGCCAAAAGGAGTTCCCTACCAAGTGACAAGCCCCCTCAGTACAAAGTATACTCTGCCATAGTTATTTTATTTCCTGTGTTGTATGAGCTATGAACATGACCAAAAGCAAGTGCCAAAAACCATGGACCATTTAAAGCGTATAAGCATCCCCTTAGAAAGGCTTAGATTCTTTAACCACGCTTGTCACCCACATCTGGGCCATCCGACAAGGTCAGTGCACTTAACCCCCCATGACATACACTACATATGACGTATGAACGTGGTCCAAAGCAAGTGCCAAAGACCCTGGAAGGTCAGTGCACTTCGCCTCCCACGAACATACACAACATCCAACGTATGAACGTGGCCCAAAGCAAGTGTTAAAGACCCAGGAAGGTCAGTGCACTTCGCCCCCCACGAACATACACAACATGCACATGTCAATGCATTTCCAACATCAATCAACATTCCATTTTCATATCATTCTCAACATAGACATCATCTCGTCTCAATGACGTTATCAACAACAACAACCTCATTTCATATTCACATAATCATCAACAATACCATTAATTCATGTTGACATGATTTTTATTAACAACGCCATCTCAAATCAATATCATCAATATCACCACATATCAATTAAAATCCTCAATAACGACATCAACAATAAATCGCATTCCGCACATACATATTTCTTTCATGCCTGAGATTCACACTCTCAGGTCTTTAAACGACACAAGTTTAATAAACAATAATATTATTCATCAACAATAGATATATCGCATCCCATTCGTTAAAAACGTAGATTTCTTGAAAGAAAATCAGCATGCAACAGGGACAGGCAGATATTCTCATAGTTAGGTTCCCTTACCCTAACTATGGTGTCAAAACGGTAAATTTTATAATAACTCCCCTCACCTATCGTGAGCTCTCCGTCAGTTCCTCTTTGCATCACTTAGAGATCTCTCTCTCGTTCGTGCTTGTCGGTCCAACGCAAGTCTCTATTACGCCAAAACGAAAGGAATTTTAGCATAGGTTTCAAAAACAAGGTCAAAGGCAACATTTGGGGTCAAATACCACTGCCAAAACATAAAGGGATGAGGGGTGTTTCAGATTCTACAAATGGAAACATCATTTTGAAATTCCGATCACGCCAATGTGATCGGGGTTCAGTGAATGTCGCAAAAACAATCTCAAGGTTATAAAAAGATAATTTTTACAATGTCTCATTCTCTAGGATTTTTCAAAAGAAGTGTAAAAACACCCTATTACAGTACCCAACACATAAGAGACACTAAGAGGAACTCAAACTAGCTAGGAGAAGGCTTAGAAGTCAAGGTTACCTCATAGAAACTTTGAAATAGAGGATTGAGGGGTTTTCTCCATCGAATCTTCGAGGAGGATTCTGAGGATTCCGCTCCGACTAAAGTGTTCCTCTTGGAGTGGGGGTCCAACGGCAAGCAACGGCGGCTCACGGCGGCCACCAGTGGTCTTGGGTGGTGGAAAATAAGATTTTAGGATTTGGGAGACGTTTTTGGGAGACGAAGAGAGTGAAAATCGTGTTTTTCACGCTAAGAACGTATTTATAACCTGCAACTTTCACTTAGCGGGCCTTCTAGGCGCTCAACGCACTTCCTCTCAGTTGGAAATGGGCTTAGCGCAGCTTTGGGCCGCTCAGCGCAATTCCACTCGGTTGGAATTGCGCTTAGCACGCCTTTCTCGCTTAGCGGGAGACCAAAAGTTAATATTTCCAAGATCCCAACGGTCAGACTGTAGAAACACATCTTAGGGATATCCAGACAAAATTTAAAGAGGATTCAACGGTTAACGAATCCGTTATCACGATTTCGTTGAACTAGGTTTTGGTAAAATCTAAAATCTCATACTTTCAACTTAGCTCAACAAAACTCCACATAATTCAAGATCCATATCAAGAAATTCACCCATGACTTGTTCAAGGCATACTTCAACTCATTCAAGTCTATCATATACTCAAACAACACAATAAATACAATTAAACATCAATCTATAACTTATAATATCCGAGGGTGTTACAAGAACTAAAATTATAAATTTTTAAAAATAGGAGAAAGAAAATTACATTTTATACTTTATCTTTTTATATAGGGTATTAATTTATACAATGGTTATCTAGCTAGGTGCTAAAATTATTATACAGTTATTTGTTATAGTGTAACCATGTGTTTGGATGAGGGATTTAAAAATTTCTAGGAAATTCAAATGCACAATATTTTAAATGCCTTGATTTAAATTCCTTTCATTTTGTAATTATTTTGTTTGGATGAGGCAATTCAATTGCTTGTCTTTTAATTTCTTTGTTTGGATAAAATAATTCAATTTCAATGAAATTCAAATTTTCATTTTTAAATATTTATTTAAAAATTAAAATTTCAATATTGAATGAAAATATATATGAGTCATTTTTTAAATAGTTAAATATTCAAAATAAATTTAATGTTATACAATATTTAATAATCAATTTTTTTTAATATTTAATAATTAAATAATCAAAATAAGCATTGAACGAGCCCTACCTTGGCCTCTTCAACTCGTGGACAGGCTCCAATTGCTGCCTCAATTGGTACGACATCAGCTGCGACACCACCACCGGCCGCGTCACCGACATCAACCTCCGCGGGGAGTCTGAAGACCCAATCTTCAAGAAAGCCGGTCGCTCTGGCTACGTGACCGGAAAACTCTCACCAGCGATCTGTGGCATCGACACCCTCACCACCCTCGTTGTCGCTGATTGGAAAGACATTGCCAAGGAGATCCCCGCCTGCATCACCGCGCTTCCCTCCCATCGCATCCTGGACCTCATCGGCAACAAGCTCTCCGGTGAGATCCCCGCAGATGTCAGCAAATTCTCATGTCTGACAGTCCTGAACCTCACTGACAACGCCCTTAGCGACAAAATTCCAACGTCCATCACCTGGCTGGGCTCACTGAAACACCTTAACCTCAACAATAATCAGCTTTGCGGCGAGATTCTGAAAGACTTCGGGAATCTGGTCATGCTGAGCCGCATGTTGCTGACTCGAAACTAGCTAACCGGTACGCTGCTGAGAGAGAGAGTTATGGAGAGCACGTGTGGCTGAGAGAGGGAGAGAGAGCTGGTGTGCGTTGAGAAATTTTAATTTCTTTGATTTTGGTAAGAATTTGAAATGATGTTAAGTTAGTATATTAAAATGCTTTTAAAAAATGACTATTTTAATTACTTTTAAAATATCTTATCCAAACAGATTATAAAAAAATATTTTAATATCTCAGTTGAAATATTTATTAGTATTATGCGTACGGTTATTATTGTGTACCGTTAACGTCAATAAATTCAATGTAATGTGATAGGAATCGATAGTTTGCTAAAAGCCCTTCCGATGTTGCTGTGAATTTCCAAATAGAAGTTACTATGAATTTCCAATTTTGTAACATACAAAAGGAGAAGGAAAAAAAAAAGTGCTGTGGAATTGACAGAAATGTTTAATCTTTGACCAAGTGTTATGCCACATGTAACTTGAAGAGAGTGGTAATGACAGCAAGCAACAAAATATGATTATTCACGGCTTGCACCATTGTCTTCCCAAAACTACGTTCAGAGGGTATCAGAAAAATTCCTTTTAGCATATCATCTCACGAACAAAGTATTGAAATGGCTAAATTTTTGTTTTCATAGTCCATACGTATATAAGAATCATTTGCTTTTGTAAACTATCTCTTCATCATCCACATCAAATGCTGGACTACAAAGGCATTTGAAGAGCCTTCCGAGACCCTGTAGAAGCATAAATGCACACACATTTTCGTATTCTGAGTATCATGTATTATACACGGTGGTTTTAACTTAAATATAAATAGATTAAAATATGTTTGGGATTTCTAATAAATATTTTGTGTTTTTTTAATAATTTTATTTTTATTTTTGTTTTTGATAAAATAATAATTTTATTTTTTTTAATTAAAGCTAGAAATTTTTGTATTTGTTGTTGGATAAAAAAATTCAATTGTTATTAGTCCTTTTTGTAAAAGATCAATGACAAATGAAATAAAATATCAAATACAAGATTCGTAAAAAGTATTAAAGATTAAAAATAAAATTATTATTTTATTAGAGACTCTTAAAAAAATTATAAAAAAATCATTTATTAAAAATAAAAAAGAATTTTATTTTTGTTCCATGATAAAACAACAATTTTTTTTGTTTCTTGAAACTTTTTGTAGTCACTATAAGTTATAAGTTTTTTATTGGAAGAATTCAACAGTTGTTAGTCAAAAGAGGCTAATAACAAATGAAATAAAATATAAAAAATAAATATAAAATTTATTAATTTATTAAAGATTAAAGAAATAAAAAGATTAAAAATAAAATTATTATTTTATTAGACTCAATATAAAAAAATTATAAAAAAATAAACACAAAATTTAAATATGTTAGAAATAAAAAACATTTTACTCTTTGTTAATATTATGAAGAGTAAATTTGAAGGAGGTCTCACACGCATGCATGAGATTAGTTCTAAATATTTCTAAACATACCTGCGTAAAAAAGGGAGTTCGGTAGGAAATTGCTCTAGAGGATTCATCATCTGAAGATTCAGAACTGCTTTCTTCATCATCAGAATCAGCAGCAATCTTCTTCTTCAATGTTTCTCCTTTTGGATACTTGTCCTGAAGGAAGCATCGTCATATTATATCAGCAAACTTGATAAATGACGATAGCTTGTTTTACTTCCTTGTGGGACAGGAATTTGGCCTTATAATTAGATGCAAATTGCAAAGAAATCGTATATGAAGACCAAAAATGTCTTGATTTTTATAGTTATACACAACTATACACTGTTTTAGATGCAAGGTGACGAACGTACTTGACTTTAATTTTCTACTATATATAAATATTCTGAAGCTTATCTTTTGTCAGAGACAGATAGGTATAATGCATACAATGGGAAAAGGGTGGCTTGGGGCAGAGGATTGTATAGATAACAAAATTTAGACTTTAACTATATTTTTTTGGCTTCAATAATAAAAAGTTGTTTAAATTTTAATTCTCATAATTTTTTTCCTATTTTGATCCTTATTAAAAGAGTTCGTTTCATTCTAATCTTTCACATTATTATCATTCTAATCCATATAAAATTGTAACCTTTTGATATAAGTCTATTTCTTTTTTTCTAAACTGAATGATATAAAACATTAGAAGATTTCATTATAGTCCGTATTTTTAAAAAAATATCAAACCTGTTGTTTTCCAATTTTAGTAAGCGATGCCATCATTTAACAGGATTACAGGAATCCTGACATTAAGGACTAAAATGAAAAATAAATACTTGATAGGGATACAAAGTCTATAACAGACAAAATTTTAAGAGGACTAAAACGAAAACGATCATATTATCGGGACTAAAGTTATTTAAACACAGAAATTATTATAATGAGCAATATTCCTAGAAAGCTGAAAACTGAAATAATTGATGCCAAAGTATCTGAAAATTTGCACCTGAAATATCTTCCCAAGAATTTTAAGAGCAGTAGCCCGAAGTCTAAGTTCCTCCTTCTTAACGTTATTTTCCCTTAGCACCTGCCACAATAGATTTAAGAACAAAAATCTGTTAGCCATTTTAATTTCCTTTGTTCTGGTCTTAGGTGATAAAAAATGTCCAGTTCTTACAAAAGATGCCTTATCTAAAATTCATTATAACTCGTTTTAGATTACATTAGGCTTTAGTATCTCAGGTTTTCTAGCTAACAAACTATTCCTCATTATAACTAGTTATTTTTTCATACCAAGAGCTTCATGGTATCTGGATAAGCGACAATGAATACAATAACCTGTTTCATGATCAACTATGGAAGTTTGGAACTACCTAAGAGCATCCCTTTTTGTCATATAACTAAAAATGAGTTAAGAACTCACCATTTGACACACGTGTACGAGGGTTACTTCTATGTCCACTACATTTAACTTCCACAAGGAATTCATCAATGTATCCTTGTTAAGGCGAATGTGAGAGTCAACATCATTTTCAGGCACACTACTACCATCCATTTTAAATTGCTTGCGCATGTCGTCTTGGAGCTGAAGTAACTGATAAGCACCTAAATTGCATGTCCTTGAAAAAATTAAACATTGTTCGGAATAACTAATCTCCAAGAAAATGCAACTGACTTTTAAGGGAGGGGTTGCTAATGGAATTGTCGGTCTTTTTACCTTTAGCAGCTGTGAATTGTGATTTCCAGAAATGCCCTTTGTTTCGTACCCATTCAGCCAGAAATGGCACTCCAAGATAAATGGCTTTTTTACCTAGTTCTTGTGCTGCCTGTCTTGAATATATGTAGCCGATGGTATGTAACATATCAACTCCAAATGCTGCATTCAGAAACAGTGAAACTGATTGATTATATCATTGATACATTATACAATAGCATGCTAAAAACCACTGTCGTTCCTATGTATTCGAGTTTTGATGGCATTGAATGATGAGCAAAGTTACCGAGTGTTTAGTCCCTAGAAAAGTGTTAAAGTTCACTAACCAGCACGAGAAAGCCGCCTTGTTTCAGATTCTGCGCGTTGGAAGAATCCTTTTTTGTTACCCCGGACATATTGGCCAAGATAATCCCTCAAAATTCTTGCTAGCTTTTCTTCTCTTTCTTTTTGGACAGCCTATAAAACACAGAAAAGATAGGTAAAATACAAAAAAAAAATAAAAATGTACCCCCCTTTCTTTTTCTCAAATTAACTATGGAAAGCATAGTTAATTTTCAATGCCATCTTATCATTGCAAGATGCAACAAGGTTTTAAACGAGTCCAAGTACTTAGTGAAATGGTTATAAACATATATTATATATACTCAGGGAAATACGTACTGAACAAAAGAGGCAGAAGCAATATAATGAGAAGTCGGGACAGTACAGATATTTCAATTTCTTAGTCATAGAAAGAATAATCAGTCTTAGAATTGGAATGATTTTTTTTATAACAAAGAGAATACTACTGCAGAAGTTTTAGCAAAACTAAATATATAGTAGCTTACCTAGTCTGCCATATCAAACTATTGAAGTAAATTATGTTTCAAAATAGATGAAATTAATATTCACCACTTTAGCATTCTAGTTCTAGCTGAACAAAATTGGCATTTCTCTAGTTTTGATCAATAAATCAAAAAGTCTAAACTAATGATAATTTGTGTTTCATAGAAACAAAGTTACACTATTTGAAAGGCAGTGTGTGGTCAGAGTTTTTTGTTAGCATCACAGTAAACCAAAATGACCAGCTTCTACTACGCAAATTACTCATATTGATTTTTTTTTTCTTTGTCATCATAATAAGAGAAATTGTGCAACTGTATTGTGTTCCGGAAATCTAACACTGAAAATATGATTACACACCAAAAAACCCAATCCATAACTTGAACCTTTTTAGTTTTTTCTCTTAGCAAACTTACAAAGAAAGAGTCAAAGTAATACTGAAAAGTGAATGTAGAACATTCTTGCCTTTAGCTTCTCATTGAGTTTATCAGGATCCTCAGTTTCATCAGCTAGCTCAGAGGAAGCCATTGATGCCACAGCTAGATGCCCTATGTAGTCCTCAAACAATTCACTCCCAAAGAGCAGGGCGAAGACAGCCATGGGGTCAAGCATAGTTTCCCTGTCAAGGAATCCATTCATTGTCTAATAAAAATAAATCTTCTTTAGGGAAGATAGAAATTCAGGACACTTTTTTACTTTTACAACGAGGATTTTTGAACTTAAAATCTCATCTAAACTACCTAAACCTTCGTCACTAAACCGATTCTAGTAGATAATTAAGAAGCTTTCAAAAGAGCTTACTAAATTATCATCTTGTCTATAAGTGATTTTTAACTTTATCCCAATGATAATTAATGAAGCTTATTAAAATAAGTTTACTAAATTAAGTGGTTATGACATAGGTTCTTCTACAATACAATGAAAGTTTTTATTAAATAAATTCTTAACTAAATTATTTATACTAACACCCCTTAAAGACCGTAAACCGGGGCGTAAACTAATCGTCTTTTGATTTTTATTTATTTGACCTTATCCTTGTTATTTTTCCTTCTCTTTCCTATTCCCTTTTGAGGAATTTTCACTTTCTTAACTTGGATTGTACTCTGTTTCAAATCAGTCAAGTAGAATTGCGACTAGATACCAACTATTCACGACGGCAATGTAATTAATAGTCAGAGAGGCTCTTCATAAACTAACATTATCATTAAATTCTAGTCATAATACCTAATATAACTTTTTTCAGTGAACTCATCAATCCAGATTGTTAGCAAATAAATTAAAAAAGTTCCTCATCGAATTACATTTAAGCTAAAAGGTTTCATCATCATCATCATCATCATTGAGCATCATATGTACCTAGATACAGAATGCTTCCCATTTTGATTATACGCATTCCTCTGCACCGGAACACTCAAAATTTGGTACGCTTCACCCAAAATCTGCCAACATCACAAATTACAATAAACAACTAAAATATATATAGCAACATCAAAGCATTTAAGAACCTTGTTAACAATAATAATAGTTTAATTTCGATAAACCTGAACTTAATCAATTAGAAATTACTCAATATGATTTGCATATAGTTTAAAGTAGTTATTACTATATTAGGCAATCAACGATTAGATGAGTGCATTCTAACTAAATTCTAGTAATAATAATAAAAATTCTACTAGTAAACTTGAGAGATTGCAGTGGATTCAAGCTACCTGAAACTTTTCGGCAGCGTGAGGATCGTTCGGGTTTTTATCGGGATGAACTTGCATTGCCTGTGATCAAATATTTAACAACACCAGAAAATGAGAAGAGAAAAGAGTTAAATCCATAAAAAAAATAAAAAATGAACGAATTACATATTTAATTGAAATGAATAAGATAATAATAACCTTGTGGTAATAGGCCTTGCGAATTTGGTCATCGGAGGCAGAGGGAGAGACTCCGAGGATATCGTAGTACTCTGTTTCCTTCACCATTGTTGTGTGTGTGCGAAAATTCCCAAAGGTGAGAACAATGGAATCGAAGAGGAGAAAGAAGAAGAAAGAAAGAAAGAGAGGAATGGGAAGGGAAGGGGTCACGAGGAAGTGGAGGCTTTACAGTTCTGATGGGCAATATTGTATTTCACGGGAAGTACTTTTTCGCGGGAGGAAACAGTTTTTTAAGCGTTTTGGTGTGTCCCAGTGACAGTGCCATCAATTTTCATATCGACAAAATGGAATAATGAGGGGATTGGCTTTCGGAGCTGTCTTGTGGGGCCTTAGTTAGTTGTTGTTCTTCTTTTCGACTTAGCTGCTGAGAGTGTGTGAGTTTTGGGCTTCGAGGATCATGATTTGATATATTGGTGTCATTCTGTGGCTGGACTCGAGCTGAAAGCAGAGGAAGAGAATTCCGACAAAAGGTAAATTAGATATTTCTAATAAGTAATTAATAAATGATAAAAAAGGTCCTACCGGGAGTCGAACCCAGGTCGCTGGATTCAAAGTCCAGAGTGCTAACCACTACACCATAGAACCACTTGATAACAGACGTAAGCCTAAGTAGAATTTGTATTTTTATTATTTGTACGTTGTCATTGTGAGATTTTCTCTTCTTTTTAGCATTGTTATTTGTTAGCTGAGAGTCAAGCTTTTGCGACCAACCATGAGGATTGGCTGTTTTTTTTATTTCATCAAAATTCGATGAATTTTATAATCAGTTGCAAAACTGTATTTATAAACACAAACGGGTTAAATACGGAAATGGGAAGATTTTTTTTAAAAAAAAAATTACCATAATGGATATTTTTTTTAAAATTATGAAAATGGGTAAATCATATTTTGATATTAGATTTCACAGTTAAAAAACATATTTTAATATATAATTTCACGATCAAGAAATCGTATATCAAAATTCGATTTCACTTGTCATTTGTTTTTATTTTTATCTATGAGGACCGAAATTATATGTTAAAATACAATTTTAATTTTTTTTTCTTTTTTTCTAATGAAATCGTATGATAGGATATGATTTCCATATTTTTTCTTTTAAAAAAATTGAAATCGTATTGTTTAACATGATTTCAGTTATGTTTTTTTTAAATGGTTTTATTTTTAAAATAAATTTATTATTTTTTTAATTTTTTTTAAATAATACATTAAAAATAAAGTGATATATGGACAAAATTTATAAGTTGAACAATATATAGTAATTAATTATGATTGAAAGATTAAAAATTACAAAATATTCAACATAATTCATTACCTATATAGAGAGTTATCATGATGATCTTCATTTCAATACACTAAACATTTCTCTCGTCTATTTGAAATTAATTCATCTATTTTATTATGTATGCAACTAGTTGTTGGTGTGTCAGATTGAAATCGTTGCATGTCAAGATCACGAACAAATTTTGGATCTATATATTGAGACTACTAATCCTTATTTTCGAGTGAAATTAAAGTTCATAAGTTCAATAAATGTTTTACAACTTATACACTGATCAACAAATAAGTCAATCTTTAGGTGACAAGAAGAACAAACTACAATAACATGAAAACAATGTAGTTACAATGATTAAAATTCCCTATAATTTCTTAAATAATTAAAAATATAATCATGTTCAGATACACGATTTCTAAAATAATTTTTTTAAAAAACATGTTGAAATTGTATGTTCATCTACAATTTCAACTTTTAATAATAAGAAAAATTAAAAAACTAAAATTGTATATACATATACGATTTTAGTGTAATTTTTTTTAAAAGAAAATTATAATTTGAAGCACGATTACTTCTTAGTAAAATCGTACTTTAAACCACGATTTACCCTTTTTTAATTTTTTTTAAATATACCTATTATGATAATTTTTTGAAAAAATTACACCATAATGGTGCAAGAGCCCAACGCGGGTATTGCTACCCAGAGCCCGGCCATTAGATATTCTGGGAAAATTTTAACGCCACGAAAATTATTTTTTAAGGTTAAATTATATTTTTAATGTTTCATTTTATACTTTAGTTTATATTATGTGTAATTATACTTCTTTCAAATTGCTTAAGTTTTCAGTTTTTCTATTCAGCAAAAAAAAAGTAAGTTTTTATTTTAAGAAAAAAACTCTCTGACGGCCAACAAAAATATCTAATATAACCAAAATAATAAAATATCCCCTACTCAAATCCTAATACAGCATTTTTATTTTTATTCAATTCAACCAACCGACTTAAACTATTTTGATATCCTAATATGAAGTCTTACAAAAATCTATCAAATTTCATTATTATTTTTTTTGAGAAAATACGACAGTCTTAAAATTATTTCATATTGCGAGTTCACCATAAACCATTAAATATTTGGATAAAAAACATAGAAGGAAATTGAGTAGAGAATGAGTTCACTTAGTTTTAAAAGTAAAGGATCTAGAATGACAAAAACTTTAGCACCAAAATTTGTACATAATCCAAACTAAAAGGATCAGAAGTATAGTTAACTTAAATTTTTGTATCAATTGAAATTAAAAAAACTTGATTAATGGTAAAATCGTTGTATCTTAAACAATATAAGCTTATTAAAAGATTTTCATTTTTGAAACACTTTCTATGGGCATCTTCAACATTCTTACAAAAATTCTTTTGTTAATTATTTTCTTAACTAGATTTCCATGTTAATAAATAAACAAGCTAGTGATAATATGAATCAAAACGTTTATGACACGTAAAGAGGGACGGACCATGGACGCCACTACACCCGACAGAAAATCACGTTGACATCTCTTGGTGAGGCATTGTCCAAGCTGTTGTGGCAGTTTTCCAAGTATATTCTTAAGAGTAATTTTCTGAGTGTAATTCCAAAAGGACTTTCTACTTGTTTTTTTACTATTACATTCATCTCTTATAAGAAGTGTTAATATAAGATTTGAAGAAATATTGAGAGAGTATCACTGTAATGTAAAGAAATGTTGGTGCAATTTTTCAAACTTAAAAGGAAGTTCGAGTAATTAAAAAGATTCTTTTATCGATAAATATTTATGGTTAGCATTATTAGTTTATTTTAGCGGGAAGATTCGAACGCAACCTCTTCTACTTCCCTTCAACATAAACTACTTAGCATTTAAGATTGGTGTAAAATGGTTTTCAATCTGTTTTAAATTAAATGTCAACCTTCGAGAACGTTACCACAACACCACCTCAGAATTCTCGTTTTAAGAAACAATTTAAACCTTATCACGATGATGAAATGACAATGATGTTACACGCTTCTAATTAAAGAATATACACAGTCAGAACCATGATGCCATGTTTTTCGTTTGTTTCATCTTCTGAATTCCCAATTGTTCTCTACTTATTATTATTTGGGTATAACATTATCATCTCCATTTTGTTTAGTTTTAGTTTAATCACCAAATACAGTAGACCATGACCATGAATTTACCACTGATTTGCAATATCTGCAATTCTGCATATTGGGTGGCAGATTCAAAAATCTATGATGTTCCATACTATTATGCTGCGGAAGTGCTACTTCTATGTTGCATATTGGGTAGCATGGTAGTTGCTAGGCTTCTATAGTGAAATTTTTTCCCCATTATGTGAATCATACCCATGAATATGATCATGTTAAAATATCAGAAGCATAAATATAGACAAACACTTTTCATATGCAACTGCAAGGGCAGTATGAACTACGAATCCCCAGCTGATTACTTGCTCACACCAAATAAAATGGAGATCTCTAAACGTTAAGCAAATTCTTGAGAACAATAATTTAATCTAGATATATGGGTTGTAATAAAATTATTTTTGATAGTTGATACATGTAATGAAATTGACGCACTTGAAACCCAGATCATACCAAGAAGTGGAAGGTGAGTGCCCCTCGTGAACATGACAATCACCATGAGCAGCAGCCACTACTTGATGCATCAGACTGTGGGGGTTTCTGCTTGAAGATGTTTTTTTTCACACCGGACGAGCCCTCAGCCAAGAGGCTTGGTGTCTCCAAAATCTGCAGATAAACAGGGAACCCAAATTTGAATCATTTCTTCCATTTTCTGAGGTGTTGAATTGCACTTGACTCAAATAAAATATAAGCAAACCAGGGAGGGCAACATTACACCCACAATTCTTTTGAGGAAGATGGAAATAAAAAGGAAAATCTTGCAATGCATGTCAATTAGATTCAGTATCTATGCACAAAAATGATTGCAAATGCAAAGTCTTAGAAGGATACATCAGTCTTTTGGGTATTTGAGAAGCCTACACCATGAGATTTTGTTATTAAACTTTACCATTTGAAACTTATCTAGGACAGCCATCAAGCTGCAAGCATTTCTTGGAGGTAAGGAGTGAAGGACAAAGGTACTCTATTTAAATATAAACTGAGCTGCTGTAATACTGGCTACTGAGATTGGGATTGCTTAAGCTATTAGTGTTCATTTGAGGTAATCGGCAGAGTTGTTTCATATTTTATTTTCCACTGTTTCTTTTGGTTCTAGTTACATAAGACAGCTAGGACTAGACTTTCCTAAGGGTCAGGATCTGTCTTGTATGGGCCAGATTGGTAACTTTTTATTTTATTAATTAATAATAGCTAGAATCTCTCTATTGGCTGTGTTCAAATCTCTTCAACCCTTCTTCTCTTATGACATCTAGTGTGCCTAAGTTATATCGCACGGCCTGTATACTACAGAGCAAAATTCCATTTATCCTGTCATAATATGTCAAGTTACTGTTCATTTCATAACTTGGAAGTTAAGTCTTTCCAAAAACAATATTTCACAAAAAAGATAAAGTCATGAAATGACACAAACATAGCAATAATAACCATTTCAATTATTTCAGACCCCCCTCCCTGTTTTTGTCCTTCTTGAGTTGGGAAGAGTTGCATTGTATGCGTACCTTCATCACAAGCTCATCAAAACACTGTGCAACATTGACTCTGGTTTTTGCACTGCATTCAGTATACAGACATCCATATTCCCTAGCAAAGTCTATTCCTTCCTTTTTGCTGACAACCCTTTCACTTTCCTGAAATATGAGATTATTAGGATGAAGTATACTTTCATTCATGTCTACTTTAAAATATGACAGCTCACAAGAGCAGCATTCCCAAAAAATATTCCCGTGCAATTTTTTAACTGAATTACTGAATTGAGACTTACCCTCACTATTTGTTAGAAAGAGGAATTATACAAGGCTAATTCATTAATGACTTACCCTCACTATTAATGAGGAATACTTCCATTCATGTCTACTTTAAAATATGACAGGTCACAAGAGCAGCATTTGCAAAAAATATTCCCATGCAAATTTTTAACTGAATTAGTGAATTGAGACTTACCCCTCACTATTTGTTAGAAAGAGGAATTATACAAGCCAAATCATTAATGACGTACCTTATCAACTTTGTTTCCTACAAGCATCTTGATGCAGTCTTGATTTGTTGAGTATAAGTCAATTTCTTTAGCCCATATATCAGATAGATTTGTAAAGGTTTCCCGCCGCGTTACATCATATACTGTATTAATAACCCAGATTCATTGAATAGCTTTATAATATATAACAGCAACAAGAATGTGATTGATACAGATAAAACAATTTAAACAATAAACAATCACATTACATTTGGAAGCAAAATCTGCTATAATATTTCAGCCAACCAAATTTATGGTCCAGAAATAAAGACAATAACAATACTAAGTAATTATTCAAAAAATGAGAAATTATAACATCAATAAATCCTCTAAGTAATGTGTCCAACACTCTCATTGGCAATGGGTGTTTGCAGATTGGATTGAATCAGTTTTGAAGAGAAAAACCATCTGATTCAATCATTTTGGTTTTGTTGATTTATCATCCAATCTGTTTAGTTTAAAAATTTAATTCGATCCAATTTAAAGCAATTTGAATTGGACTGATTTTCGGTTTTATTCTTACTTTTGTTTGTTTTAGAAAATATTAAATAAGAAATAAGATATATATAATAAATATAATAAAATAATTTAAAATATCAAATATTTCATTCAAATATCACTATATAACTAATAATAGTATATTTACCCATCTTTACTCAAATAGGTAGTAAAAACATTTCTTTAACTAAACGTATTTTTCATAAATAGGTATAAGTCATATGATAATTTTACAAATATATAGGAAATAAAAATAAAATGAGTGGTATTATAAATTTATGAATGAAAATATATGCATGTGTACAAGTTTGGTTTGGATTTGATTGGTTTTTACATTCAAATCCGAAATCCAATCTGATCCAATAAAAATCTTGATTTTACAATTTTTTTTATCTGTTTGGTTTTTGGTTTATACAGTTATCGGATTTTTGGATCAGTTTTTCCGGTCCACATTAGATTCAATTGGTTAATGAACACCCCTACTCATTGCAGTAGTATCTGATTTACGATATTGTGAATTGCCAATACTCAGACATCAAATGTTCAATATTTTCAAATTGAAGGAAATATATGTTTAACAGAAAAGTCAGCTAAATCATTGCCATCACCGCTGTCCATTGCCACAAAACTATAGCTAATATGTTTATATATTAATGCTAGTAGTGTTTATGGGCATTGCTAACTCTCTCAATTCTTAACTAAAGTGTAGTTTAACTATTAGAACTCCAGGTTATCAAAGATCTGCATCCACAACGAGCATATCCCTTGTCCCATTTTACGGGATGCATTTGGTGGAATGAATATTTCTCATAGTTCTTAATAGGAGTGTAAAATGAATAGTTTGGATAATTTTGAATTTGACTATAACAATGAACTCTTAATCGATTTATAATCTATTAAAAATATGTTAAAAGAATTCAATCAATCTATGGCCCATTTAAAAAAATTGCCCAACCCTATCCACTATTCCATTAGTTATTTTTATGGATGGATATCCAACCCATCCATTTAAAAGCATATTATACTTTCAAATTATATTTTATTTTTTTACCTATCAAATTTTTCTCTCTAAATTTTCACTGTCTAATTTAAAATACGTGGTTCATGACACAGTTATGCCATTAGATTTGGTCAGTCATTCTAATAAATGTGTTATTTAACAAAATGATGCTTCATGCACAAGACTATATTAATTATATTTTATTTTTTTACCTATCAAATTTTTCTCTATAAATTTTCACTGTCTAATTTAAAATACGTGGTTCATGACACAGTTATGCCATTAGATTTGGTCAATCGTTCTAATAAATGTGTTATTTAACAAAATGATGCTTCATGCACAAGACTATATTGCTATATTCTTATAAAATAAATTTGAAAGGGATAAAATAGAAATAAGTATAAACTACATAATACCATGTTGCATGATTTACAGCTTAACAAGATACCAAACTTTAAACAAACAATAAAAGATGTGAACATCACATTCATGGGATAGCTAACTGAAAAGACAACAAGTAAAGGAGAAAATTTGGAAATACAACATACCCATAATTATTCCTTGAGCTCCTCTGTAATATGAACTAGTAAGTGTTCTAAACCTTTCCTGTCCGGCTGCACAAAGAGAAAATAAAAAGTATTGTAATTAGCTTATTCTCATGAAGGTTGACCTGACTTCTCTAAAGCATAGGTTAAACAAATTTGCAGCAAAGAGAGGAGAATTAAGTATATCAGAAGCTTCTTATTTCTCTATAATAGAAATAATATAAGTTATATACTGCACATAGTAGCTGAAGCATTACATAACACTATATGTTCTCTTAAATTTACATGATGGAACATTTTAAATATGCCACAATTTCAATAAAATATATTTGAAATATAATTTTATAGTATTCTACTCTATTAAGGTCTAAGGACTCTGATAAAAGATAAGGTACATTCCAGTATGCTGATTTTAAACAATATTGCAGAACTTTCCAAATTCTGTTAAACTTAGGTGTTAAGACTTATAATCTCAACCTCCAAATCTATACATGTCATCCTAATAATATGTTAATGAACCAACAGTGAAATATTCAACAATAAAATTTGAAGATTCCAACTGGTATGGCAAAACTCTCAATTAAAGCTCGAAAGAGTCAAGTACATCAGAGCTCCAAAGCTCCACACTCACTCTTCAGCATAAGTTTCTAGCAATGGAAAAAATTCTTCACCTTAACTAATATGTAATTCTGAAAATATATAACAGAAGCAAACAACATAGAATAAAAGGGATTTGACTTTCAAGAAATTATAATTAACAAATTGCACATTACCAGTGTCCCAAATAGCAAGTTTCAACTTTTTCCCTCCCATTGTAACATATTTAACTTTGAAATCTACACCTGCATCATGAATATAAAAATCAATGCATATGATTGAGAGAAAGTACAACTTACAAATAATTTCATGATAGTCTCCATAATAAATAATGAATCATAACATGGACATCACCTATTGTAATGGATTATCATGACTCCATGATGGAACAACTAAATAATCTATGTTGTAGACTGTTCGGATCCAATTGCAAGGTATGACACTTGAGTCCCACATTAGAAGTATGGGATTCTAGTGTGGGATTTATAAAGGCTTTGGGCTCTCCAACTACAATAGCTTGCTTTTGTGGTGTGGTTCTCACAAGGTTCTTATCAATTGGTATTAGAGCCTTCCACCATGTCTCTCAGCTCAGCTAACAAATGGCGGGGATGGTAACACTGGCATTGCAGTGTTTGCCTGAGACTAGTCAAAGGGCTAGTGCACAGCCAGCCGCGGGGACACGGGGTTACGAAGCGTGGTGGGGTGTTAGGATCTAATTGCAAGGTATGGGACTTGAGTCCCACGATGGAAGTATGGGATTCTAGTGAGGGGTTGTTAAGGCTTTGGGCCCTCCAACAACAATAGCTAGCTTTTGTGGTGCGGTTCTCCCAAGGTTGTCAACAACAAACACTATATATTTCTTAAAAACAATAGAATTCTATTTAACGCAACAGAGAAACCAGTAACTGTCCAATCCTGATTTACTGAATTAGGTTGGGTCCACTACAACTGATATTATTAGATCAGGTAAATAGTCCAAGTGTATGAAGCCTGATCTGACTGGCCATAACTTGTCAGTAAACTTGGTACTGATTTGTTTATTTGTAGCCAAAATATGTAGTTAGAGGTGTAAATGAGTTAAGCTAGTCATGAATTAATGCAGTCAATTTAGTAAATACTCGATCAAGCTTGTTTGTTTTACCAAAAAAATAATCTTAAGCTTAGTTTTAGGTTCACTTATATAAATAGTCAAGCTCAAGCATTATCGCATTGACATTAAACCTGTCTGTGAGAGAAAGTGGCTGGCATTAAAAGCTCAAGCAATATCGGATTAAGTGTGCGACCTTATTAAACCTTCTCCTCCATACACGTAACCTATAAAATTTCATTCTCTTTCTAATTAAGGAACAATGACTGGCTCTTTCAATTAACACACGATTCTATTTATCCCCTGCCTCCTATTCCTTGCTAAAATTTGCTAATTGATATTGCTAACCATACAATTGGCACACACACAAAGGCAATAACTAATCTGAAGAAAACTCATATCATAGTATTAATTAATACCTTTACAAAAAGAAGCCACATAATCCTATATTTAAACAGTAAATTAAACATATAATCAATCTTGTGGGTACTACTCGGTTTGCTTCATACCTGCCTTAATTTCACGCACAAATCATATTTCTTATGGCATAAAGAAACCATAGCAGATATAACCACATCATCAATCTAGACATGTGATGATTTAATTTATCTAAGCTATAATATAAATCAAACTTGGTATTGCTCCAGCTATTTTATAAATCGAACTCTGTCCATGTCCATCACATTATCAACCACACCCTATTCCGTCAAATATACCTTTCAAGATTAACGCAGAGGCCAAAAGACAAAGGCTATATTTGGATTAAAGTTTGGAAAATACTTCATGCAAATTTTAATGCACAAGAACAGATTCCAATGCATTAAATGTAAAAGGATAAAAATGTTGTTTCGAGAGTAAAAGTATTTTTAAGCTGTTCAAACTTTAATCCAAACATGCACAGAGTTTGCAACATTAAAGTCCACAAATCCACTATATTAATAACGCTTCAACCCTTCAACTAAAATTTTGATCCCATAAATTTTCTTCCAACACCCATCATCAGAAAAAACCTCTAGAACTCAATACTACAAAATACTAAAGATTGACAAGTGGGACAAAGAATTATAAGGTTTGCTTGGTGTTTGAAGCGAGAAGAGAGAGAGTGGTGTCATGAGTTCGAATTTTTCTACCAACAAAAATGTTACAGATTAACATTTGTCGATAAAAAAAAAATTGATAAGTGGGACAGCATAAATTATTGCGAAAATCTCAACGACAAAATAAAACAAGACTTATTTTTATTTTTAATATTTTGAAAAAAAAAGAAGGAAGGAAAACTAACCGATGGTGGGAGAAAGATCCTCGAAAGTATCAGAGGTAAAACTCAAAAGCAGGGTGCTTTTGCCAACGCCAGAATCCCCAATCAAGAGAAGCTTGAACAAGTAATCGAATTCGGGTTGAGTCGACGACGAGGAAGAAGAAGCATCCATTGAGAACTCCAAATGAGAAATTCAATCGACGACGCTTGGACTTAGGTTTTGACTTTATAGATAGGGTATTGTTTTGGATTAGATCTAAGAGGTGGTTTTGTTTCCTTTTCTTAAGCTTATTGGAAATTCTAGACTTGACTTGGATTCGGTGGAAAGTGGAAGCAGAAGGAAAAGGAAAGAGATTGAAGAGAACGAGGATTTAGTAGAAGGTTGCGGACGGTCAAAGAAAACCCGTTTCAAGTTTGTCGCGTGCATGCTGCGGTGAGTGACTGTTTTGGTTGTCGGTGTTTTTTCGCAACGGTATTCATCTGATTGATCCGGTGAAAATGGTAGGTGAGTTGGTGGATTAATAATTAATTTGATATATATTAAAATTAAAAAAATTTAAAATTATATATGTATATAATATATATAAGTATATAAGTAATGTTAATTTATTAATGTTTTCCTTGAATTTCAATTTCTTTTATCTCACCCAAAAGCTGTTCTTTTCCTTCCATCAAAAATGAGAAAACAAAAACAAAAAATGAATGTGATACCTAGCATTCGAGGGCTAGGGAACCTCCACACTGCGCGTGAACCGCGAGAGAGCTCAAAGCTCGCGGGAGGAAGGAAACGCAAGTTCAGAGAGAAGAAAGTAAGAGAAGGAGCTCGAGAGAGAAAGGAAACTTCTGGAATTTTTATTCATATCCTCTTCAAGTTAGTTACAACTTTCATAATGTGAGGACCCACGCTTAACCGTAAATGGTTAGTTGTTGTTGCTAAGCCCTAACAATATGAACAACACGTAATTACCTTTCCCGCCAACGTTCTACCCACAGCTTGTACCCCATTTCCCAGACTCTTTTATCCTAATTGGTAGATATCCCAATGCTTGGGTAGCTGCTTCGTCCTAGCTGAACGTCTCTGGTGCATAGCTTCATCCTCAACGTGCGTATCAGAATGAAAGAAAAAAAAAGAGAAAACGTATAAAAAAGAAAAAAAAGTATTAAGAAAAGAGAAAACAAAGACAACCTGAAAAAAAAAACAAACAAAAAAAATAAAGAACGCTAAAAGTAAAATAAATAAAAAACATTTTGTATGTCCTATTGGACTTTCAAAGAGAGCCAATTAGGTCAAGAGAAAAGGAAGATAACACTTTGCATACAAAAGGAAAGAAGAAAGATGATTAATGCACAGCGTAGCACGGATCCCGAAGAAGACAAATGGACCAATCACATCGCATCATTTGGTTACAACGTTAGAGAAGAGAGAAGCGTCACCAGGTGACCCCTCATTCCCTTATTCTCTCAAGTTTCTTCTCCCTCTTTCTCTCTTCTTCTTCTTCCTCTTCTTCGTTTTTCTTCTTTATCTCTTACAAAGTCTCATCGTTCTTCTCACCAGCGAGATTTGTACATGATGATATCGTTCTTTTCTTGGTGTTTTTGCATTTCGTCATCATTTTCTTCTTTTCTTTTCTTTTTCTTCTTCCTTCTTTCGTTTTCCGACGAAGCTAGCACGCCACCATCGTGGGCAACTTCCGCGCCACTGCTGCCAGCACCGTCCCAGTGGCGGCCTCGATGCCATGCACCACTAGTGCCGAGGAGATGTGCCACCCTCCGTGGTGGCTTCTCCTATTGTGCCGCCGTTTTGGGGCTAGGTCATCTAGGGTTGTTTTAATCCTGATGCCTAAATGCGGGTTAGGTTGGATCGCCCTAGCCCATTTTCAACCCAATCCTAAAAACGTAAAAAAAATCACAACAACAAAATTTACTGTTTACACCGCTTTTTTATATATGCACTTTTTTGTTTTGGGAATAGCCCATTTTGTAGTCTGTAATAAGTTGGAAATGCTACTAACACCATGTTTTTTCATACATGCACTCCTTTTGTTTTGGGCCTAGCCCATTTTTGCGACGTCAAATAAAACCAAAAACTACTATTTACATATCTTTTTTCAACACATTTATATGCACCCTTTTTTTCGTTTTGGGCCTAGCCCATTTTGCAGTATGTAATAAGATGGAAATGCTATTCACACCATATTTTTTCATACATGCACTCCTTTTGTTTTGGGCCTAGCCCATTTATGCGATGTCAAACAAAACTAAAACTACTATTTACATCTCTTTTTTCAACACATTCACCATTTTTATTTTGGGCTCAGTCTTTTTTTTTGTGAAGTCTGAAATAAAATAAAATTGATGGTTACACTCATTTCTTTATATGTGCACCTTTACTACTTAGGATGGTGACTAGGTCCGCCATCCGTCAGCGTTGACTAAGTCCAAGTAAACCCTTTGACTTTAAAAAAAGGAAAATAAAAATAGTTATAAATATTAGTGGATATCTCTTTTTTCTTTTGTATTTTTTTATTGTCTCTATCGTTTATTCTTCAATGTAATTTTATTTTTTTATCATTGTCTAGCTAGTTAGTTTAATTAATAATGCATTGTAAATATCTCATTATACATCTTATTTTCCCCACGTTTAAATCTTACATCCTTAATTACTAAGTGTACTCCTCACTTCTATTCTATCCTTTTCTATTATGATTCTATTTATCTGATTTCGTAGCACTATGTCAATTATTTATTTATTTTTGTAAATTCGCATTAGCATTCTTTAGTACACGCTTACACTATATGCACTTCATGCTGGGTCTCCGACTTGCTTAGTGGTGTTTCAATAATGTGTGGGTAAATTTTATGAATGACATGTTGGGTCTCCGACTTGCTTGGTTCACAAAGTTTACCACAAAACTAAAATATTTTCTAAAAATTGTAACATTCTCAGATAAATGATCACTCAATTCTCCTTACACACACTCCATGTTGGGTCCCCAACTTGTTTGACGGTTTTTTAATAAAGTGTGAGTAAATTTTGTGAATGTCATGTTGGGTCTTCGACTTGCTTGACTTCACAAATTTTACCACAAAACCAAAATCTTTCAAAATAAAATAAAATAAAATCAACTCAACACACAACCTCTTTTTCTACAAAGGACTACGTAACTCTGATTTCCTCATTATACCTGGGGATACATAGGAGCAAGGGCAAATCCCTTCTTGAAAAAAAAAAAGAAAAACTAAAAACAAAATAAAATCCTTTTTTGTTTGAGAAAAATAAAATAAAAATTTGATTTCCTTTTCTAAATAAAAATAATTAAAAAAAAATATATAATTCATGTTTTCTAGGGAAGATAAATAATTAAAAGTCACTTTATTTTTAGCACGCTCGATTAAAAGTTTTCGTTTTCATGACGGACGCGTGGGGTGCTAACACCTTCACCCTGCTCAAACGACTCCCAAATCTTTTTTCTCAAACCATAGACCATTCCTTATCCTTTTTGGTTTTTTTGACATTTTCCTTAAATAAACATTGGTGGCGACTCTCCAAGTTTTTCATTTTTGGGAAAACAATTTATTTATTTATTTTGATATATTTTATTTTGTTGTCTGGTCGTGGCCCACGTTGCGACAGATGGCGAGTCCACTAGGGACTCGCTAGAGAGTTAAGCCATTTGATCAAGTGTGCAATTTTATCGTGACATTTTCTTTATTTATTTTTCCTTTCTCTTTTATCCTTACGTTGTGCTCCCGTTCATTAAAGTTTCATTCCATTACTGTTCTTTTTGTGGTTTTGCTTCGATCTCATTTCCTTTATTCTTTGTTTCGCTCATGCTTGTATATAGCCTTTACTACGTTGTTACATCTTGGTGTATATCCTTGTATCTATTACCTTCGTGGTTAGAAATAAATTGTGGTATTGAATCCTAGGATAGACGACATGTGCTATAATTGTTGTATCTACCTGGGAATTTTCTGGTTGTTTTGCAAGTGGGGTTGGGTAATTATTAGGTTGCTCCAGAGGACTACCCTTGAAGACTATTCAAGTAGCTCGGTACCATAATTTTTCACTAGCATTGCACGTCCTGAAGTGCAAGCGCACAACATCACCTACCCACATTCTTTGATCCATCTGATACAAGGGAATTTATTTCAAGGATTACCTAATGAAGATCCCTATGCACACTTGGCAACATTTATTGAGATTTGCAACACTATTAAGATTGTCGGTGTACCAGATGAAGCTATCAGACTCAGTCTTTTCTCATTTTCACTGGCAGGAGAGGCCAAGAGGTGGCTCCACTCATTCAAAGGTAACAGTCTTAAAACCTGGGAAGAGGTTGTGGAAAAGTTCCTAAAGAAGTATTTCCCAAAATCTAAGACTGCTGAAGGGAAGGCAACAATATCTTCATTTCATCAATTCCCTGATGAATCCTTAAGTGAGGCGTTGGAGAGATTCAGAGACTTACTGAGAAGAACTCCCACCCATGGATTCTCCGAGCCAATCCAACTAAATATGTTCATAGATGGGCTGAGACCACAAACCAAGCAATTACTAGATGCTTCTGCTAGGGGAAAAAATAAAGCTGAAAACCCCAGAAGAAGCAACTAAGCTCATAGAGAACATGTCAGCCAGTGATCATGCCATTCTGAGGGACAGAACCCATCAACCCACAAAGAAGAGCCTGTTGGAGCTAACATCACACGATGCTTTGTTGGCACAGAATAAGTTGCTATCTAAGCAACTTGAGATCCTAACGGAAACACTTGGTAAGCTGCCAACTAAATTGTCGATTGGACAACCTACACATTATTCTGTTTTGTAAGTCACAGATTGTACCATTTGTGGTGAAGCTCATGAGATAGGCCAATGCATCTCAATTGAAGAAAACACTCAAGAAATTCATTTCATGGGGAATCAGCAGAGGCAAGGGTATACTCAAGGAGGATTTTCAGGCTTCCAGCAAGGTCCTTATAATCAGCAAGGGCAGTGGAGGACACACCCTAGCAACCAGCTCAATAAAGACCAGGGTGGATCCTCAAACAGGCCAATTCAACAAGGGCCTAACATCTTTCAGAGGATGACTAAGTTGGAAGAGACCTTGACTCGGTTTATGCAAGTAACGATGTCAAATCATAAGAGTATTGAGTCCGTACTAAAGAACCTTGAGGTCCAGGTGGGACAACTGACCAAGCTGATGCAAGCTCCATTGGAGCTTGTAGGCCTAGAATCTTCTTCATCAATGGATTCCTTTGCTTCTTGGAAGATGAATGGAAGCGGAATGGAGAAAGGGAGAGAGAGAGGAGACGCCACTTCAAGGAGAAGATGAGTCTAGAAGAAGCTCACCACCATAGGAGGCCATGGATAAGAGCTTGGAGGAAGAAGGAGATGAATGAAAGGAGAGGGAGAGAAGAGCACAAAATTTTGTGCTCCAAATGAGCTTTGAAATCTGAAGTTTAATATTCAAATGATCAAAGTTGAAAAAAATGCACACACATGACCTCTATTTATAGCCTAAGTGTCACACAAAATTGGAGGGAAATTCAAATTTCACTTGAATTTGAAATTGAATTTGTGGAGCCAAACTTTGGAGCCAAACTTTGGAGCCAAAATTTCACTAATTATGATTAGTGAATTTTAGTTATGGTTCAGCCCACTAATCCAAGATCAATTCCAAGATTCCCCACTAAGTGTGCTTAGGTGTCATGAGGCATGAAAAACATGAAGGACATGCACAAAGTGTGACTATATGATGTGGCAATGGGGTGTAGTAAGCAAATGCTCACCTCCCCCTCTATAATTTAATTGGATTGGGCTTCTACCAATTCAATTAAATTTATTTCCAACCACACACATCAAATATCCACTTAGTGCATGTGAAATTACAAAACTACCCCTAATACAAAAACTAGTCTAGGTGCCCTAAAATACAAGGGCTGAAAAATCCTAAATTTCTAGGGTACCCTACCTACATTATGGAGCCCTAAATACAAGGCCCAAAAATAATGAAACCTTAATCTAATATTTACAAAGATAAACGGGCTCGTACTTAGCCCATGGGCCCGAAATCTACCCTAAGGCTCATAAGAACCCTAGGGCCTTCTCTTGCATCTCTGGCCCAATCTACTTGGAGTTTTTCTATCCAATGCCCTTGCGGGGTAGGATTGCATCACAAGCATATAGCTGACAAGTCATCCAACAGTTTTGGAGCAAATACGGAAAATAATCCTAAGGAGGAATGCAAGGCTGTGATGACTAGAAGTAAAAGGTTTGAGGAAGCTGAGGATGAAGAGAGTGTGGTGTACAAGGACCAAATGGGTGAAAAGATAGGTGCTGAGGTTAAGGAAAATGATGTGAAGGGTAAAGAGAATCAGGAAAAAGGGAAGAAAATAATGGTCCAAAATAAAGAAATGGAGAACCAAGAAAAAGAAATAGAAAATGAGAAAAATGAAAAAGAAAAAAAAAAGATTTTAGAGAAGAGTGGAAGTGGAAAGGCTGTGGACAAAGGTGTGGAAGTACCATATCCTGTGGTACCTTCCAAGAAAGAAAAAGATCGTCATTTGGCAAGATTTTTGGATATTTTCAGAAAATTGGAAATAACCATGCCCTTTGGCGAAGCTCAGCAGTAGATACCGCTCTACTCCAAATTTTTGAAAGATATGTTGACAAGAAGGCACAAGTACATTCATCAAGAAAACATCATAGTGGAAGGAAATTGTAGTGCTATGATCCAAAAGATTCTTCCACCTAAGCATAAAGATCCTAGGAGTGTAACTATTCCTTGTTCAATAGGAGAAGTCAATGTGGGAAAGGCTCTGATTGATCTGGGAGCCAACATTAATTTGATGTCACTCTCCATGTGCAGAAGATTGGGAGAGTTGGAGATTATGCCCACTCGAATGACTCTACAATTAGCTAACCGCTCCATTACCAGGCCTTACGGAGTAATTGAAGATGTATTGGTCAGGGTCAAGCATTTTATCTTCCAGCAGACTTTGTGGTCATGGATATCTTTGAAGATATTGACATCCTTGTAATCTTGGGGAGGCCGTTCATGTTGACTGCAAGTTGCATAGTTGACATGGGGAAGAGGAAGCTGGAGTTAGGTTTTAAAGACCTGAAAATTGATTTTGACTTGTTTGTTGAAGACAAGCCTGCTCTAGAACACAATGTTTGCTTGCGGGTAATGGGAGAAGGTCAAGAGGTTCTGAAGGTGAGAACCAAAACGTAAGATCGCCCAGTGAGGTAAAAGCGTCAAGCTAATGACGTTAAAAAAGCGCTCCCTGGGAGGCAACCCAGTTTCAATTTGTGTTATTTTTGGTTTTTCATGTATTTAATCATTGGGAACTTGTTGTATAATCTAAATATTGGAGCATATCAGCCTCCCTAAGTTCAAAACTTAAAAAATCTTTATAAAAATTAGTCCTTTCATTAAGCGCCTGCTTCTTGCTAAGCGCATAATCGTTCATGCGCTAAGCCACGAGTTTCAAGTGCTTAGCGCATAACCCTGGCATCTGAGGCTGATTAATTCCGCTAAGCTAGCCAAGGTTAGCTAAGCCAAAATCAATTCGAGTTGAATTCAGCTAAGTAACAGATGATCGCTGACCGATGGCTTCCCTTGGCTAAGTGAGACCTAGTGTCGCCAAGTGCAATTCATTGCGGCTAGAATTCAGGGCCATGGGGCTGAGCACATAATTTGCTGGCTAAGCGGACTATCTTGTAGATGGAACTGGATTTGATGTAGCTTAGCGCCATTCATGGTCACTGAGCTCAATCGCTTGTGGCTGTACGCTCGCTAAGCGATGCTATTAACTGCTCAGCGCCAGCTCCTCTGCACTTAAAATGCATACTTTCAGCTAAGCGGACTAGAGCTTGGCTTAGCGAAAGTTGCAGGTTTTTTGATCTGTAGATCTCGCTAAGCGACAACACCCTCGCGCTAAGCCAAATTCTGTGCGAAAAAAAATATATATTTTGAATTTTAAATTTGGCTAAGCGCGGGCTGCTGAGCGGGAAAACTTGAGAAACCAAACGTCTCGCCTTCTCGCTCAGCAAACCTCGCCACTAAGCGAAAAGAACGAAACGTTCTTAGTGGGTGCAACGTCAGTTGCACCCACTTTCCAAAAATTTGCACCCTTTCTGCTCCCTCTCTCCCTCAAACTGCTCTCTATGCGTTTTGTTTCTTTTGCTTTGCATCCTTTTGTTCTCATCAATCATTCGTGGCACAAGTAAGTTCCTTGATCTTTCTTCTTGTTATTTTATCAAACCATAGGATAGACAACTCTATAGTAGGCTTAAACTTTTAGGGTTTTGCTGTTTTAAGAATAGTTTGAAATTGAAAACTTTAGGTTCATTTTGTGTCTGAAAACTGTATTGAGGGTTGTGCATGTTTAATCCACTAGGTAGAGGCCCAAAATATGGAAGAAAATGTGCCACTTTTTCTGCGTTTTTTCTAGAAAACGAAATGAATCCGCTTAGCGCGCTTACCGCGCGAAGCGAGTTCATCAATATTCGTTAAATATAGGCATTTTCCTGAAGAACTCGCTGAGTGCGCCTACCACGCTAAGTGAGTTTATTTCTTGAGGATGAACACTCATCCGCCTGGTACAATACCTGTGGCTAAGTGAGGCTGATTCGCTAAGCCCAGGTAACTTAGTAAAAAAATTTTATTGATTGGCCGCACGCTAAGCCAGGATCTGCTGCACCAAGCGAAATTCCTTGCGGCATCTGTTGAGCTGAGCGGCCCTGTTCGCTAAGCCTACATAACTTAGTGAAATTTTTTCTCAGCTTAGTGCCGTTAAGCGCAACTTATTCTTGGCTAAGCGCAAATCCATGCGGCTAACCTTAGGCTTAGCGGGCTCCTTGCCAACTAAGCCAACTTTGTAGACACTATAACTTAGCATTTTCCACTAAGCAACACTTCTATGTTGCTAAGCCCAGTGTCATTTTTTGTGATGCCCACTAAGCGACCTGTCATACCCTAATTTCGTTCGGGAACTATTGCTTGATGGCATGCAACCTTTGATTGACCGCTTCAAGGTACTTGGCACCCTTTGTTGCACAATATGTGAAGTCCCGAGACGTGCCAGAAATCAAAAGGAAGAGTTGTTACGCAATCCGTGAAATTCCGTAACGTGACAGAAATCAAAAGGAAGTATTGTTACGCAATCTGTGAGTTTCCGTAACTCTTCGAAAGCTAAAAAATGAGTAATTATATGATCCGTAAGGTTCCGTAACCTTACGAAAAGAAAACAAGTATTGTTACGAAATTCGTAAAGTTTCATAACGTTACGAAAAAAGAATCACCAAAAAAGCAAAAGGGTTGGTTGCGACACGACCCATGTCTCACTAAGCAGATGTGTGTCTTTTATGAAGGCCCGCTAAGCGAATGTTGTCTCGCTAAGCGGAGAGTGTCTTTTTCAGTTTTATTTTTTTTTCTTTTTTTAGTTTTTTTAATAAATTGAGTCCTAATCAAATGTTTGATTCTTTTGTCTGCAGATGTCTTCTAGGAAAAGAAAGAGTGTCGGTTCAAGGCACACCACTCAATATGATACAAGAAGATTCCACTCTTTTGAGGCTTGGACTAGATACACTGATAATGTCCTGGGAAGACATATATTAGCTGAGAGGAAAGTGGAAATATATCATATAGAGCTGGATGAATTTAAGGCTGAATTGGAGAGGCGTAACTTCCATAAGCGCCTCACAAATTTAGCTGACAGTAGCATTGACCTAGCATTGAAGGAGTTCTACACCAACCTCTACAGTCCTGAGGGACCTTCACCAAAACAAGTCAAAATACAGGGCCACTTGATAAGGATTGATGCAGACAACCTCAATGTCTTTTTAGAAACCCGTGTGGTGCTTGCTGAGGGTGAATCTTTACCCGCTTACTCAAGATATTGTAGGATGCCTACTGACATCAGGGAAATTGAGGTTGCTCTGTGCATACCCGGCCGAGGGTTTATTTTAAATGCTGAAGGTCACCCTAGGAAGATCCTCAGAAAAGATCTAACCACTCTTGCTCAGGTCTGGAGTGTTCTCTCATACTCCAACCTGGCTCTGACTTCCCACACCTCGGATTTGACTGTGGATAGAGCTAGGTTAATCTTGGGCCTAGTTATTCAGCTAGACATGAATGTCGGAGCTCTCATCTCTGGACAGATCACATCAATGGCCCAGTCTAACTCCTCTAGACTCAAGTTCCCTGCTCTTATCACAGCTTTATGTAGGTCCAGAGGAGTCACTTCCGATAGCTTGGCCTTTGAATGTTTGAGCCCGGTCATTAATTTGGCCTACATAAGGAAAAACTGTTGGAACCCGAATGATCCAACAGTTATTATTAGGGGGGCAGAAGACCAAGGGCAAGGCTAGCTGAGGTTCCTTCTACATCAGCAGCTCCTCATCCAACTTCTACATCAGCAGCTCCTCCTCCAGCACGTATGACGGCAACTCCTTCTACCCTACCTCCTGCAGATTTTCAACGTTTCAAGGCCATGCTTCGGAGCATACATCAGGGGCAAATTATTTTACTGTAAAGCCTACAGTTGGTAGCACCTCCAGACTCCATCCCGACGGTAGAGCAATTTAATGAATGGGTAGTCTGGCCAGGGACTCAACCTCCTCTTCACAGGGAAGACGAAGATCCCACCGCTCAGGTACCCCATCAGTCAAAGAATAGTCATCAGAGTCTTCCACTCTTGAGCCCTTGATCAGGAAGAGGAGGGTAGTTGTAACCCAGGAAGCTGCAGCCACCTCTGAAAAGTCTCTTGAAGCCACTCCAGAGCCTTCGACACTAGTGGCAGATACCACTTCTCCGCAGCAGGCAGCAGACCCTTCCATGCATGAGGATTAAACCACCCCAGTCCAGTCTCCAAACGCCTCTCCTATTGCTACTCCTGTACTTCATTTGTCGGAAGAGAAGGAGGTTCAAACACAGGACACCCAGGACCAATCACAGGAATTTTAAATTTCTGTTGATTTTTTGTGCTTTTTGATCTATTAGTATAATTATGGTGTTAGTACATTATTTACTTTTTATATTTTTGTGCATGAGTAGTGTAGTTGCTCATCCTGAAGCATCTGGAACAATTTAACTTAAATTTTGTTGGTATGGCAGTGAAATAGTTTATTTATTTTGTGAAATGGATGTATGCCTTATTTTGAATTGAATGCATGCTTAATATGAGATTTGTGTTTCTTTTCATGAATTTCAACAAATATGCATGTTGAACAAAGAAAGAACAAGAGTGTGAACTTACAGTAGAATTGTTAGTCAATAGACAGACTGATTGTGAAAGAAAAGCTTGAACCAAAAACCGGTGAGAGTGTGAGCTTACTCTGTGAGTGAACGACTAACTGTGAGTAATGATCTTTGCATGAATCTCTGAATTCTAGAATGATATCTATAGCTTAGAACATGATGAAGGCCATGATTTGTGTATACACAAGCTCTTTTGACCAAATAGCTCACCTTGAATGATAACTGTATCTTTCGCTCCTTCTATAAGTTGAATGATTTTTGTCATGAATTGAACCCTAAACTTAAATGATTATCTCCTAATACCTTGTTTAGATTCTAGGAGAGCATATGATTCAAGGCAAATTTACTCTAAATTTGGGGGTCGGAAAGTCAATTAGAATGAAAAGAAAAAGGTTAAGCATCAGCACACACAACAAATAAGTTGTATGTTAAAAAAAGGGGGGAGAAGAAAAGAATAAGTATGTTGTTTCAATAAGGTCAAAAGAGACTTAAGAGAAGAAAAATAGTGAGAAGGCTACTTGTATAATACAAGGAAAGATCATTGGGATAAGTCTAGGACTTGTGCTCTCTTAAAATCTAAACCTTTGAATCCTAGAAAAACCAATGAATTTTTGTAGGCAAACCTCACTACAAGCCTGAGAAAGTCCTTCTAATTCTGTTTAAACATTTCTAACTTGATGGCATGAGATGAAATGCAAAGATTGGACCTCCTGTTAGTTGTTATCATTGAATAGCTTAAACACTTGTGCTTGAGTGAAACAGTAGCCGTGAGACTGTGGTTTGAGCTACTTTCCTTGATATTTGTCTTATGATTAACTTCATCTAACTCTATAGTTCACATTTTGTTCTCCTTTTTGTCTAGCTGCATATTTTGTGAAAACAAGTGATAGGTACACATTGCTTCATCTTTCTCATCATGCAATCAATAAATTTTGATGCATACACCTTTGTGCTTTACCACTTGAGGACAAGTGAGTTGTTCTCTTTTGCTTGAGAACAAGCAAAACTGTAAATTTAAGGGAGTTGTTAGTCGATGAATACGACTAACTTTTATGTATAAAACTTGTGTATATTGTATTAAACTTCTCCAATTTATAGTTTTTTTTCTATTAAATATAGGTAATAGATAATTTATACTTTTGTTTTATGCGTTTAATAATCAATTTCTCTCAATTTCAGGTTAATTAGGAAAATTTTCAAAAGTGTTGTTTTCACTTTCTCGCTAAGCCAATCTTCTGGCTTAGCGAGCATTCACTAAGCGCGACACTCAGTGGCTAAGCGCAAGGAAGAATCCAGAAGAAGATGAGCTGTCAGGTTTGCTGAGCGCACCGCTCCAGGTCATCAAGCGCACCGCTTCAACTCATCCGCCAAGCGAGAGAAGTGCGCTAAGCCAAAATCCACTTATGCGCGCTAAGCGATTCAGATTTGCGCTAAGCGCGCAAGCACAGACCAACCCACCTATTTAAGCTTGAAATCAAATTTTTTGAGGGAGTTTGGCATTTTTCCTTGAGAAGCCTCTGGATGCACGAGAGTCTGGCCTTGGCTTGAAGCTTTTGAATGTGTAGGAAGTTCTACAGAGAGAAAGGTCTAAGTTCCAGAGAGTTCTAAGAGATTTTGTTGCGTGAAGATCTGCAGAGGCGAGAGCTCGAAGCGGAAGCCGTTCTGAGAGCTTGAGATGAGTTTGTGAGTGATTGTGAGATCTTAGAGGTGAAGGAGACATCCTCATCACTTGTATTTTTGCAATCTTTCATCTTGTTCTTCTCTGTGTTGTAAAGGAGGTTTCCAGACTATGAAAAGCTAAATCCTCTGTTGGATCTTCCCTGTAGGTACCTGATGTTAATATATTTCTATCTATGTAATGATGTTTTGTGTGTTCTCTGTGCTATCTGCTTTTCATTCCAGTATGCCTTTACCTTGATCACATAGATGCATGCTTTGTTAGGGTCATTCAACAGTGGAAACTGGTGTGATTCTAAAGTCCTTGATAGTACGGGGCTAAGTTGTTGTACTATCACGAGGAATCGGGGTACAAGAACTTAGTTGTGTATGTGTGTCTTAATGTGGTCCTGGTTGAGTTTAGTCTTACAAGAGGAGTTTGCGGACGAGGTTTGATCAGGATTAGGCTAGGCTATCATGAGGAATCGGGGTTTAGCAGTCCAGGAGACAACATAGGAATACATGAGCTTTGTTAGATAGAGAACATCCGTTTTAGCATCAGGAACCTATTAGGAAGACCAACGCGTTCTCTACTTGTTTTTACACAACATTTGTGGCGTCCCTAAATTAATGACTGGTTTAATAGTAATAATTTAAATAACAAAAACCATGGTAAATTTTTTTTTTCTTTTTCTTTTTCATTTCTTTCTCTTTTTGACCATAACTAGGTTAGAAGGAAAATCCTCACTATAAAGTCCTGAATGGCCAGTTCACAACTCTATTCGGAGTCATTTCTTTCTTACCGCTCATAATTCTCTAAATTATTTCGCTGTTTCAAAAGGAAGAATATACCAGCCATTACTTTAGGTCGTCACGTGAAAATAAAAGGATAAAATACAATCGATAAACTCTTTTACAAATAAAGTTGCTAATGCTTTCTTTTCAAATAACAAGATTGATCATAAATGCTTTCATCATTTAAAGCTGTCCAAAATATGGGAGTTTTTACAAAATATATAGTGTCATCCAGAGCAAAGGTGTCCACAGTGTTGGCTTCAGCCACATGTATACAATTATCAAATTCCTATACATCAGGTCTACCCATACAAAGCAAAAGAGTAAACCTAACAGTCAGTCCTAGATACACCCACCCTAAAAAATACACAAAGCTAATCCAAGGAGTTGTCCACTCCACCGTGCGCTGAAGCGTCCGTGCAGGTTCATCTGGATGCACCAAAGAAGTAGCCGTGAATCGAATGGTGCCCCGAAATCGGCACCTCATGTTACCTTCGAGGGTCTCCCAAGCTCCCTCTAGGCACTCCATCTCTACTCGATCACGGATTAGCTGCGCCGCCATCACGATCTACAAGGAAGAAAAGAAAGGGGTAGACTCTTTAACAAGAATCTAACTATGCCGCAACACAAAGCTTCTCATAACCATTACATGCAAGAAAAATGGGTATTTTAAGGCTTTCCATCTCTGGTAATCGATTACACATCCTTGGTAATCGATTACCAGAGGCTAAACTTGAATTACACAGCCTCAGGACATGAAATATGCAATAATACACTGTGTAATCGATTACACATGCCTGGTAATCGATTACCAGTGACCCATTCCTCTGTGTAATCGATTACACAGGCTGGTAATCGATTACCAGAGGCTTCTATCATCTCCCAAATCCCTTTTTAAGCCTGGTAATCGATTACACCCCTTGGTAATCGATTACCAGAGGCTTCCTTAGCTTCCTGACCTCGTTTTCACGCCTGGTAATCGATTACACCCCGTGGTAATCGATTACCAGAGACCATCTTAGCCTCCTGTCTTCAATTTTAAGCCTTGTAATCGATTACCCACCCTTAGTAATCGATTACCAGAGGCCACAATCCACATATTATACAAAATTCACAGCTGGCCAGCCACCACAAGCCTCCTTGCTTTGTGGTCTTGTTTTCCTTTTATCTGTTGACTGCCAGGAGCTCGCCTGCTTAGGTACATCACAGGTTCTCACTGACCGACTATGCCCGGGTTGGGTCGGGATTGGTCAAGCTTGGTTTTGGGCAATAGCACCCCACCTGACGTCCCAAGGTCTCCTGACCCCCGCGACATATCTCCAGGTACCACTCTGTGGTCAACAATAAAAGCAGGAAGTTTCACCCTTCAACACTTCCTCATCTCAAGCTTGTAGGATTATGGGGTACCCATCACATGTGGTACTAGGTGGCGGTCGGGCGATGGTGCACAACAAGTTTTTCCACATCCACAATGCGCGCATAAACCCACCATCCCCTGTTGCCCACCTCCAACTGAGCTCACGTACTCCCACGTAGCCCATATCCTCGTTTCTCTCAACACCGGGTCCCATCAATCCTCCCAAGCTTCCACAACATCCAAGCAAAACAACATTCACACAGCACAAGCTATCACAGCCAAGCAAAACAGAGCAAAGGCAGAAAACTCTGCCAAAACACCAACCAAAAATCACAGCTTTTCCCACTCAAAGACCCCAGTAACAATTCCTTCGATCCAATTCGTTAACCGTTGGATCGACTCCAAAATTTTACTGGAAGTCTACAGTGCATAAGCCTACATTTTGACCGTTGGGATCTACTAGCAAACATCCAGAACTCATTCTACATTACTCTTTCCACAACCAGCAAATACATGGATTTTTCTGCACTTGTGCAGAATTCTGCTGCACAATTTTACAGCAAAATCTGCACAAAGAGCATATTTCGAAAACCACACTTCCCCTCATCCAATCTTACCCAAATCAATTCCTACAAGTCCCAATTCATGTATCAATCATGTCTAACCCAAAATCAAGCTTCAAAACACAGCAACACAGAATCTAGGTGTCCAAAACCCCTCAATTCAATGGGTTTTCTAGGTTTGAAAAGTGAAATTTAGAATGAGGTAAATTTGAGGCAAACTCTCACCTCACACCAGTCCATAACATCCATTTAGACTTGTTCAAACTGGATTTACACCTAAAATCTCACCGAATCAAAATTTGACTCTTCAACACCCAAATTTGCCCTAGCAATGGCTCTTTGTTCACTTTGGTCATTTGTTTTTCTCTCTAGCTCAGCCTAACCTTTCTCACATGTTCTAAATGACATTTCAAGCTAGTATTAACTCACTCTAACCTCCATTTACCACAGAATTCAGACTTAGCCTTCCAACTCTCAAAGTCTCACTTTTTTTTTTTTTTCCACTCATAACATCACATTCTCACTTTCTAACCTTGGGTTAGTTCTACCCTTCGTCTCTAACAGATTTCCATCAGCAATTTCAGCATATAAACATCACAAACATCATCACAAAAACCCTAAAACAGAATGGGTATGTCTAACTCACCCAAACATGGCAATTTCGACAAGCTTTCAACAAATGTCTTCACAAATAATCATCACACAGCAGAAAACTAACAAAACTACCCCTCATATCTCCCAAAACCCCATACCCACGAAAATCAAGAGGGAAAGAAGTCCACCCAAACCTGAATTTTCGAAGTCCCACTCGTAGCCACGCACTTCACGACTCCAAAAATGCTCTCCTTTCACGATTTGGGGCAGAAATGGTGGCCAAAGGTTGAAGCTTTGCTTGAAGCTTCAATGGAGAATGAAGAAGAAGAAAGCTACGTGAGAGAGGGAGAGAAAAGGCTTCTGAATTTCTGCTTTGGCTGAGTGAGGAGAGAGAAAAGCTTTTTGGTTTTAAATAAAAAGGGTTTTCCCTTTTTTTTCCATTATTTTATTCAAGCTCTGCCACATGTCCCTATTTGATTGGAGCAAAAGAGCCCACTTTCTCTTTTTGACTGTGACCCATACTCAGTCACAAAAGTGAGAAAAATCTGACCTTTGAAACGCTACAATCCTGCCTCGGTTTGCGTGCCGTTTCTCTGATTCCAGTTTCTCGCGTTTCTCTGCGTCCGTCGGGGCCAGTTTTCGAAAGCAAGCAATATATATATCAAAACGCTCAGAATAAAACCCCGAGCGTGGTTCAGAGGTTGGTTTCGTCAAATTCCAAGTTGCACGCAAAACGATGATTTTTAAACTAATTAATTAAGAATTAACCCATAACCTCTCAGTTATGGATTTCTCTTCCTTAATTAGTCCAACCCGCGTATCTTGCCCCCCACTATTCCTACTTCTACCAAGAACATATAGGCATAGACACTGAATAATACTTATATATATAATCATTCAAAATACATCGTTTCCAAAAATTCCGGATAGAAATTTCCAGGATGTTACAATACTCCCACCCTTTTAGGAATTTCGTCCCCGAAATTAACTACTCTATGAACAAACTTGGGTACAATTCTCTCATCCTATCCTCCAACTCCCATGTAGAATCACCCTCATCGGTTCCCCACTGCACCTTCACCAACGCGATCTCCTTTCCTCTCAACGACTTCGTCTTTCGGTCAGTGATCTCCTGAGGTTGTGCTCTATAGGTGAGGTTATCCTTCACCTGTACCTCGTCCACTGCAAGAATATGTGATGGATCCGGGTTGTACCGTCTCAGTTGAGAGACATGGAACACAGGGTGCAAATTCGATAAACTCGGAGGTAAGGCGATATGATAAGCTACAGGCCCAATCTTCTTCAAAATCTGATATGGACCTAGATACTTGGGTGTCAACTTCCTAGTCTTGAGAGCTCTTCCGACCCCGGTTACGGGAGAAACCTTCAAAAACACATGCTCCCCTTCCTGGAAATCTAGTGGCTTCCTCCTTCTATCATAATAGCTCTTCTGCCTATCCTGAGATGCTTTTATCTTCTCTCGAATCAACTTCACTTGTTCGTTAATCTGTTGTAGCATTTCAGGTCCAAGAAGTACTGCTTCTCCATCATCATGCCAACAAATAGGAGTTTTGCACTTTCGTCCATATAGAGCTTCAAAAGGAGCCATACCAATACTGGCTTGGTAGCTATTGTTGTAAGTAAACTCAATCAACGACAAACAATCCATCCAGCTACCTTGTTGCTCTATAATACACGCCCTAAGTAGATCCTCTAGAGTCTGAATGGTTCGTTCAGTCTGACCATCTGTTTGAGGATGATAAGCTGAACTAAGCTTCAGCTTTGTCCCCAAGGCTTCATGTAGACTCGTCCAAAATCGCGAAGTGAACCTTGGATCCCTGTCAGATACAATACTAGAAGGAATTCCATGCAACCTTACTACTTCCTTGATGTACAAATCCACTAGCTTTTCCATTCTATACTTCATATTCACCGGAATAAAATGAGCAGATTTGGTGAGTCGATCTACTATGACCCACACGGTATCATGCCCACGACTAGTCTTGGGTAAACTAGATACAAAATCCATAGATATGCTCTCCCATTTCCATTCCGGAATCTCCAATGGCTTCAATTCTCCCGATGGTCGCTGGTGCTCAACCTTAGCCTTTTGACATGTCAAACATCTTGCTACATATTCGGCTACATCTTTCTTCATGCCATGCCACCAAAAACTTCTCTTCAAATCTTGGTACATCTTAGTCATTCCTGGATGGAAACTAAGACGACTTTTATGTGCTTCCTCCAAAATCTTAACTTTCAAATCATCTATAGATGGCACACATATCCTCCCCTTGAATCTAATTAACCCGGTTGTATCCTTCTCAAACTCCACACCCCTATCCCCCATTACATCTAACACCTTGCCTTGCAAAAACGGATCATCCCCTTGAGCCTCGCGTATGTGGTCTACAAATTCATTGGTAATCTGCAACGTTCCCACAAATAAGCTCTTGGGTCGCACCTCGATTGCTAGATTCAGATCTCGGAACTCCTCTATCAATCTCTGCTCCAAACTCATCATAGTCGCAACATGTAAAGATTTCCGGCTTAGCGCATCGGCTACTACATTAGCCTTTCCTGGATGGTAGGAAAGTCCAAAATCATAATCCTTGAGGAACTCCATCCATCTTCGTTGTCTCATATTGAGTTCCTTCTGATCGAACAAGTATTTGAGACTCTTGTGATCACTGAAAACTTCAAAACGAGTACCGTACAAATAATGCCTCCAAATCTTTAAGGCAAAGACCACCGCTGCTAGTTCCAAGTCATGAGTCGGATAGTTAACTTCATGAGGACGTAATTGACGCGAAGCATAAGCCACTACTCTTCCCTCTTGCATCAACACACATCCCAAGCCTTGCCCGCTTGCATCGCAATACACTTCAAACGTTCTCTTAGGGTCGGGCAAAATTAACACTGGAGCTGTCGTCAACCGCCTCTTCAACTCTTGGAAACTTTGATCACACTTCTCATTCCAGACAAACTTCTCATTCTTACGAGTCAACTTAGTTAGGGGCAATGCCAATTTAGAAAATCCTTCAATGAATTTTCTATAATAGCCAGCTAACCCCAAGAAACTTCGAACCTCCGTTGGAGTTGTCGGTTGTTGCCACTCCATAACCGACTCCACCTTGTTTGGATCCACCGCAACCCCATCCTTAGAAATCACGTGCCCCAAGAACTGCACTTTCTCCAACCAAAAGTCACATTTCGACAGTTTGGCGAACAACTTCCTATCCCTCAGAATATGCAACACAATCCTCAAGTGCTTCTCATGCTCCTCCTTATTCCTCGAATACACTAGGATATCATCAATGAACACAACCACGAACTGATCCAAGTAATCATGGAATATACGATTCATATAATCCATGAAAATAGCCGGAGCATTAGTCACTCCAAATGGCATGACTAAATACTCGTAGTGCCCATACCGAGTCCGAAATGCAGTCTTTGGGATATCTTCCTTCTTAACTCGGATTTGATGATACCCCGATCGCAAATCTATCTTCGAAAATACCGTTGCTCCCCTCAATTGGTCAATCAAATCATCTATCCTTGGTAGCGGATATTTGTTCTTGATAGTGACCTTGTTTAACTGCCGGTAGTCTACACACATCCTCATACTTCCATCCTTCTTTTTAACCAACAAGACCGGCGCTCCCCACGGTGACGCGCTTGGACGAATAAATTGTTTGCTCAAAAGATCCTGTACTTGTACCTTCACCTCTGCTAGTTCTACCGGAGACATTCTATAAGGCGCAATCGACACTGGATTCGCCCCAGGCACCAAGTCAATAATGAATTCCACTTCTCTCTCAGGTGGCAATTCACAAATATCATCAGGAAAAACTTCCGGAAATTCCGACACCACCGGTATACTATTAACTTCAGCGTCCTCTTCCACATACATAGAGAACAACACCATGTAAGTTTGAACATCCTCCGTTCCTTCGTTGGCTGCATCCTCTTTCAAAGATTCACTTGGAACTACATCTCCACCAAACACTAGCATCTTCTCCTTACAGTCTAGAAAGATATGGTTAGTAGATAACCAATCCATCCCCAAGATCACATCTAGATGAGCTAAAGGTAGGCAAATCAAATCCGCCATAAAAGATCGACCCTCAACAATTATGGAACACTTCAAACACACCCGAGAGGTGGTTACAGGCTCGCTCGTCGGAGTAGACACCACCATATCATATGGTAACTCCGTCGCACATAACCCCAACCTCTCCACACATGCATGAGATATGAAAGAATGCGTGGCACCTGAATCATAAAGTACATCTAGTAGTTTATCAGCAATCAAACACTTACCCCGTATCAAATCGTCGGAGGCAGCTGCTTCTGATCCACTCATAGCAAATACCCGAGAGGGTACTTTTGGTCTTCCACCACTAGTGTTGTTGTTGCTAACATTACCGCTCCTTGTGGAATTAGTGGGTCCACGATTGACGGTGTTGGAATTGGCTGTTACCGTCGGTCTCCCGGTCACCCTACATTCTCGAGCATAATGGCCCACCTTGCCACACACATAACAACGGTTCTCCTGTGTCTGCTGGAGCTGTGGGCAATTCCTCTTAATATGCGGTCCTCCACACTGAAAGCATTGTACCCCAGTCCCCCTTGACTGGCTCATGTTGGACGTAGCCATGGGCTGCTTCCCCTTGTTGCTAGCATACGGCTTCATCCTCTTGTTACCATTTCCTCTAAAAGGATGGTTTCTCTGAGGTCCTCCAACACCTCTAGCTTGCCTCTCCTTCATCTTATCTTCAAAAATCCTGCACTTTGTCACCAACTGATTAAAATCCGTAATCTGCATATAACTAACCGCTTGTTGGATCTCCAACCGAAGCCCATTCTCAAACTGAGCACATAAATCTTCCTCATTCCGAGCATCTTGGTATTGAGGCCAATACTGCAGAAGCTCATTAAACTTAGCCGTGTACTCCCCAACAGACATGTTTCCTTGCTTCAGATCCAGAAATTCCCTCGCCTTTCTCTTCCTGAGATCTCGTGGAAAGTAATTCTCCAGGAATTTGTCCTTGAAGGCATTCCAAGGAATCACGCCTCCAGGTGCAACAAATGAAGGCTTCACGAACTTCTACCAATTCTCGGCCTCCCCTTGGAGCATAAATGTTGCATAAAGGACCTTATGCTCCTCAAGGCAACCCATCGCCTCGAAAATCTTTTCCGTCTCAGCTAACCACAACCTAGCACCTTCCGGATCATAGTCTCCACTGAACTTTGGCGGGTGGTTCTTACGGAAAGCCATGAGTCCCCGATACTCCGCTGGTTCCACATCACGTTCCTGCACTAGAGTTTCCAGCACAGCGGTGATGCGGTCAAGGACATCACGGTTCTGATCCCTACCACGTCCTGCCATACCTATCCTGTAGGGAAACTATTAGCACCCAAGAAATCCTAAAGAGAGAGTGTACCACACAGGCTATGACAGTTATAACAACATCCTTCTCTTTATACATACTTATACACACAACAATCCTATGAATCAGTCACACATCCATGCTCAAGACAATAAGGCAGAAATACACACAATGTGTGACTTAACGTCACTCCCCGAAACCTACTCCCAAGTTTCAGAGAAACACAACATTCACACAGCAAGACCATAACAGGTTCACTAGAATCCAACTTTTGCTCTGATACCACCAATTGTGGCGTCCCTAAATTAATGACTGGTTTAATAGTAATAATTTAAATAACAAAAACCATGGTAAATTTTTTTTTTCTTTTTCTTTTTCATTTCTTTCTCTTTTTGACCATAACTAGGTTTAGAAGGAAAATCCTCACTATAAAGTCCTGAATGGCCAGTTCACAACTCTATTTGGAGTCATTTCTTTCTTACCGCTCATAATTCTCTAAATTATTTCGCTGTTTCAAAAGGAAGAATATACCAGCCATTACTTTAGGTCGTCACATGAAAATAAAAGGATAAAATACAGTCGATAAACTCTTTTACAAATAAAGTTGCTAATGCTTTCTTTTCAAATAACAAGATTGATCATAAATGCTTTCACCATTTAAAGCTGTCCAAAATATGGGAGTTTTTACAAAATATATAGTGTCATCCAGAGCAAAGGTGTCCACAGTGTTGGCTTCAGCCACATGTATACAATTATCAAATTCCTATACATCAGGTCTACCCATACAAAGCAAAAGAGTAAACCTAACAGTCAGTCCTAGATACACCCACCCTCAAAAATACACAAAGCTAATCCAAGGAGCTGTCCACTCCACCGTGCGCTGAAGCGTCCGTGCAGGTTCATCTGGATGCACCAAAGAAGTAGCCGTGAATCGAATGGTGCCCCGAAATCGGCACCTCGTGTTACCTTCGAGGGTCTCCCAAGCTCCCTCTAGGCACTCCATCTCTACTCGATCACGGATTAGCTGCGCCGCCATCACGATCTACAAGGAAGAAAAGAAAGGGGTAGACTCTTTCACAAGAATCTAACTATGCCGCAACACAAAGCTTCTCATAACCATTACATGCAAGAAAAAATGGGTATTTTAAGGCTTTCCATCTCTGGTAATCGATTACACATCCTTGGTAATCGATTACCAGAGGCTAAACTTGAATTACACAGCCTCAGGACATGAAATATGCAATAATACACTGTGTAATCGATTACACATGCCTGGTAATCGATTACCAGTGACCCATTCCTCTGTGTAATCGATTACACAGGCTGGTAATCGATTACCAGAGGCTTCTATCATCTCCCAAATCCCTTTTTAAGCCTGGTAATCGATTACACCCCTTGGTAATCGATTACCAGAGGCTTCCTTAGCTTCCTGACCTCGTTTTCAAGCCTGGTAATCGATTACACCCCGTGGTAATCGATTACCAGAGACCATCTTAGCCTCCTGTCTTCAATTTTAAGCCTTGTAATCGATTACCCACCCTTAGTAATCGATTACCAGAGGCCACAATCCACATATTACACAAAATTCACAGCTGGCCAGCCACCACAAGCCTCCTTGCTTTGTGGTCTTGTTTTCCTTTTATCTGTTGACTGCCAGGAGCTCGCCTGCTTAGGTACATCACAGGTTCTCACTGACCGACTATGCCCGGGTTGGGTCGGGATTGGTCAAGCTTGGTTTTGGGCAATAGCACCCCACCTGACGTCCCCAAGGTCTCCTGACCCCCGCGACATATCTCCAGGTACCACTCTGTGGTCAACAATAAAAGCAGGAAGTTTCACCCTTCAACACTTCCTCATCTCAAGCTTGTAGGATTATGGGGTACCCATCACATGTGGTACTAGGTGGCGGTCGGGCGATGGTGCACAACAAGTTTTTTTTTTTTCACATCCACAATGCGCGCATAAACCCACCATCCCCTGTAGCCCACCTCCAACTGAGCTCACGTACTCCCACGTAGCCCATATCCTCGTTTCTCTCAACACCGGGTCCCCATCAATCCTCCCAAGCTTCCCCAACATCAAAGTAATACAACATTCACACAGCACAAGCTATCACAGCCAAGCAAAACAGAGCAAAGGCAGAAAACTCTGCCAAAACACCAACCAAAAATCACAGCTTTTCCCACTCAAAGACCCCAGTAACAATTCCTTCGATCCAATTCGTTAACCGTTGGATCGACTCCAAAATTTTACTGGAAGTCTACAGTGCATAGGCCTACATTTTGACCGTTGGGATCTACTAGCAAACATCCAGAACTCATTCTGCACTAGACTTTCCACAGCCAACCACACACAAGCATTTTTCTGCACTTGTGCAAAATTCTGCTGCACAATTTCACAGCAAAAATTCTGCATAAGTGCAGATTTCGAAAATCACCCTTCCTCTCATCCAATCTTGCCCAAATCAATTCCTACAAGTCCCAATTCATGTATCAATCATGTCTAACCCAAAATCAAGCTTCAAAACACAGCAACACAGAATCTAGGTGTCCAAAACCCCTCAATTCAATGGGTTTTCTAGGTTTGAAAAGTGAAATTTAGAATGAGGTAAATTTGAGGCAAACTCTCACCTCACACCAGTCCATAACATCCATTTAGACTTGTTCAAACTGGATTTACACCTAAAATCTCACCGAATCAAAATTTGACTCTTCAACACCCAAATTTGCCCTAGCAATGGCTCTTTGTTCACTTTGGTCATTTGTTTTTCTCTCTAGCTCAGCCTAACCTTTCTCACATGTTCTAAATGACATTTCAAGCTAGTATTAACTCACTCTAACCTCCATTTACCATAGAATTCAGACTTAGCCTTCCAACTCTCAAAGTCTCACTCTTTTTCCACTCATAACATCACATTCTCACTTTCTAACCTTGGGTTAGTTCTACCCTTCATCTCTAACAGATTTCCATCAGCAATTTCAGCATATAAACATCACAAACATCATCACAAAAACCCTAAAACAGAATGGGTATGTCTAACTCACCCAAACATGGCAATTTCGACAAGCTTTCAACAAATGCCTTCACAAATAATCATCACACAGCAGAAAACTAACAAAACTACCCCTCATATCTCCCAAAACCCCATACCCACGAAAATCAAGAGGGAAAGAAGTCCACCCAAACCTGAAATTTCGAAGTCCCACTCGTAGCCACGCACTTCACGACTCCAAAAATGCTCTCCTTTCACGATTTGGGGCAGAAATGGTGGCCAAAGGTTGAAGCTTTGCTTGAAGCTTCAATGGAGAATGAAGAAGAAGAAAGCTACGTGAGAGAGGGAGAGAAAAGGCTTCTGAATTTCTGCTTTGGCTGAGTGAGGAGAGAGAAAAGCTTTTTGGTTTTAAATAAAAAGGGTTTTCCCTTTTTTTTCCATTATTTTATTCAAGCTCTGCCACATGTCCCTATTTGATTGGAGCAAAAGAGCCCACTTTCTCTTTTTGACTGTGACCCATACTCAGTCACAAAAGTGAGAAAAATCTGACCTTTGAAACGCTACAATCCTGCCTCGGTTTGCGTGCCGTTTCTCTGATTCCAGTTTCTCGCGTTTCTCTGCGTCCGTCGGGGCCAGTTTTCGAAAGCAAGCAATATATATATCAAAACGCTCAGAATAAAACCCCGAGCGTGGTTCAGAGGTTGGTTTCGTCAAATTCCAAGTTGCACGCAAAACGATGATTTTTAAACTAATTAATTAAGAATTAACCCATAACCTCTCAGTTATGGATTTCTCTTCCTTAATTAGTCCAACCCGCGTATCTTGCCCCCCACTATTCCTACTTCTACCAAGAACATATAGGCATAGACACTGAATAATACTTATATATATAATCATTCAAAATACATCGTTTCCAAAAATTCCGGATAGAAATTTCCAGGATGTTACAGTAGTGAGCTTCAAAACAAGGAAAGGGAAACAAGGCTCAAAAGGGCTATCAAAGGAATTAATTCAAGGTAGGTCCATTTGGCTAGAAGCTTATAAGAACAAAATTGCCTCAATCATTTCCAAATATGCATGTGAATTAGGACGCATCAACAAGAATCAAGCCAAGGCTATTGTGCAAGCAATCAATGGGGCAAAACACACCAAATGATTATGATGATGGATGGCTCAAATTCTCACAAAGGTAAAATCATCACTTTCAAATTGAGCTTTCAAAACTATCATGACATGTAGAGAAGAATCAAGGATTTCAAGTCACAAAATGTCAAGAACTTTTATTTTCAAAACAATTACCCATTTCTTGAACATATCCTATAATTCAAAGAAAAACATGCAAAGTCGTACGTGCACACAAAATTGACCCAAAATATTAAACTAAAAATCCGACGAAACTAACAACATTAACAAATTAACACAACTAACAAATTAACAAAACCAACAAAACTAGCAAAACCAAAGAACACTCCCCCCCCCCCATATTTAAACAACACATTGTCCTCAATGTAGCACAATTAAAAGATTAAAAACAATTAAATCATCAAAGAGAATCGGACAAGTGTAATAAAAGCAAAGAAGGAGATAGGAAAAGAAAAACTCCCTAAGTCATGGTGGAGGAAGAGTAGGGTGGAGTAAGGAAGTCTCTTCCACCACTAAGTCTTTTTTAACTATCATGCTATCATGGAACTTCTTGGTCTTTTCTTTGTAGAACTTGGCATTCTCGTAGCCTTCTAGGCGGATTTCATCTAACTCACTCAGTTGCAACTTTCCTTCCTCACCAGCTTGATCCATAGAGAAGTTGCAAGTCTTCACTGCCCAGTAAGCTTTGTGCTCAATTTCCACTGGAAGATGACATGCCTTTCCAAAGACAACCCGATAAGGAGACATTCCTATAGGTGCTTTGTAGGCAGTCCGATGTGCCCAGAGAGCATCATCAAGCCTGGTACTCCAATCTTTCCTGCTTGGCTGCACAATCTTCTCTAAAATTCGCTTGATTTCTTGGTTAGAAATTTTTGCCTATCCATTGGTCTGGGGGTGGTATGGTGTGGATACCCTGTGTACCACCCCGTACTTTTTAAGCAGGGCATGCATTGTCCTGTTGCAAAAATGGGTTCCTTGATCACTAACAATTGCTTTAGGTACTCCAAACCTGCAAAACAGATTAGACCTGACAAAGTCTGCGACAACTTTAGCATCATTAGTTCTAGTGGGCTTGGCTTCCACCCATTTTGAAACATAGTCAACTGCAAGGAGAATGTAAACATAACCAAAAGAGACAAGAAAAGGACCCATGAAATCTATACCCCAGACATCAAACACCTCACAGAATAGCATAGGTTGCTGAGGCATTTGTTGTCGCCATGTAAGTGTATTTCCTGCTCTCTAACACTGCTCACAAGTGCTGCAGATCTTCCATGCATCTTTAAAGATGGTGGGCCAATAAAAACCACAATCAAGCACTTTGCGAGCTGTCCTTTGAACACCCAGATGACCTCCCGCTGCGGAAGAATGACAGAACTGTAGGACTGAGTCAGTCTCATGATCTGGAATGCACCGTCTAATGACCTGATCACTGCACAATTTCCACAAGTAGGGGTCATCCCAAATAAAATGCTTAGCATCACTTTTAATTTTATCTTTTTGGGCCTTAGATGCTAAGGGAGGAAAAACAGAGGCAACTAAATAATTGACAATGTTAGCAAACCAGGGAGTAGAAAGAGAGTCAGAAATACTATACAATATATACAAATGATCATCCGGGAAATCATCCCGAATAGGTGAATCTGCATCAGAGACACGTTCGATCCGACTCAAATGATCAGCAACTAGATTTTGTGCTCCGCTCCTATCACGGATCTCCAAGTCAAACTCTTGGAGCCAGAGCATCCATCGGATCAACCTAGGCTTAGAATCAGCCTTCTTCAACATGTACTTTAGAGCTGCATGGTCAGTATAAACAATAATGCGAGTACCAAGCAAATAAGATCGAAATTTTTCAAGAGCAAAAACTATGGCTAGAAGCTCTTTCTCAGTAGTAGTATAATTTGCTTGGGCAGCATCTAAAGTCCTAGAAGCATAATATATCACCCTGGGCAATTTATCAATTTTCTGAGCAAGGACAGCCCCCAATGCATAATTTGATGCATCACACATAAGCTCAAAAGGGGTTGTCCAATCCGGTGCCTGGATGATGGGGGTGGTAGTCAACGCTTTTTTGAGGCAATCAAAAGCCTCTTTGCATCTGTCATTAAAGTCAAACTCCACCTCCTTTTGCAACAAGTTGGATAGTGGAAGGGCTACTTTGCTAAAATCCCTTATAAAGCGCCTGTAGAATCCTGCATGACCAAGAAAAGATTGCACCTCTCGCACACAAGAGGGGTAAGGCAATTGTGAAATAACAGAAATTTTTGCAGGATCTACTTCAATACCCTTATTGGAAATAATGTGGCCTAAAACTATACCTTGCTCAACCATAAAATGACATTTTTCAAAATTTAGAACAAGGTTAGTTTCAATGCATCTATTCAAAACTTTTTCCAAACTATTCAAACAACCATCAAAAGAGGATCCATATACAGTGAAATCATCCATAAACACCTTTATGCAATTTTCTAAAAAATCACTGAAAATACTAATCATGCACCGCTGGAAGGTACCAGGGGCATTGCACAGGCCGAAAGGCATCCTCCTATAAGCAAAAGTGCCGAAGGGGCAGGTGAATGTGGTCTTTTCCTGATCCTTAGGAGCAATAGTAATTTGCATATAACCAGAAAAACCATCAAGGAAATAGTAGTGGGATTTACCTGCCAGGCGTTCAAGCATCTGGTCAATGAATGGCAGGGGAAAATGGTCCTTTTTGGTAACCTGGTTTAGCCTCCTATAGTCAATGCAGACTCTCCAACTATTATGCACCCGAGTAGGAATCAGCTCTTCCTTCTCATTTCTGATCACTGTGAGGCCAGTCTTCTTCGGGACTACCTGGACAGGACTCACCCATTGGCTATCGGAGATAGGATAAATGATTCCAGCTTGCAAAAGCTTGGTTATCTCCTTCTTCACTACATCAAGAATCACCGGGTTGAGTCTTCTCTGTGGTTGTCTTACTGGTTTAGCTCCATCCTCTAAATTTATTCGATGCATACATGTGGATGGGCTAATACCAGGAATGTCCGCCAGGGTCCAGCCTATAGCCTTCTTATGCTTCTTGAGAACTGACAACAACTTCTCCTCTTGCTCATCAGCAAGGGAGGCAGATATAATCACTGGAAAACTCTTGCTATCATCCAAGTAAGCGTATTTTAAATTTGATTACAGAGGCTTCAATTCTGGTGTGGTCGGCTGGACAGTGGTAGAAGGAGATGGTTTCTCAGCCTTTACCTCATAAAGAAAGTCAGAGGTATGTGTACTTCCTGAAACATGGTTAGTCCTATCTGACTCTATAAAATCAATCTCGAGAGGTAAAACACCACCACCAAACATGCAATCAATATCACTCTCAGATTCACTCTCAGCATCAAATTCAGACATATGATCAAGTACAATTTCAGACTCAATGCATGATGAGTGAGAGGCATGCAGATTAGAATAAAGATCAGTCATGTATTCATCAACAACATGGTCAATTATTTCAGCACGAAATACAGAAAGATCTTCAGATGGGTATTTCATAGCATCCAGAATATTAAAATGAACAGTTATGTCACCAAATTCCATAGACAGTGTGCCTGCATAAACATCTATCTTAGTTCTAGCAGTTTTCATAAAGGGTCTGCCTAGAATGATGGGAACTGATCCTTGAGAAAATCCATCTTCCATATTCAAGATATAAAAATCAACAGGGAAAATCAGTTCACCAACTCTAACTAAGACATCTTCTATGAAACCAACAGGATAGGCAACACTTCTATTAGCTAAATGAATTACCACATCAGTTGACTGCAAGGGATCTAGAGATAGAGAATTAAAAATCGACAGAGGCATAACACTAACAAAGGCTCCTAAATCTAGCATGGCATTGTCAAACTTACTATTCCCTATAATACAAGGTATGCTGAATGTACCTGGATCTTTTCATTTTTCAGGAATTTGAGGAATAGATTTACCAATCAATGCGGAGACATTTCTGCCCATGCTAATTCGTTCACTTCCTTTAAGCTTCCGCTTATTAGTGCACAGCTCCTTCAAGAATTTGGCATATCTTGGAATTTGCTTTATTGCATCCAACAGAGGTATGTTTACCTCTACCTTTCTAAACGTTTCCAAGATCTCTTTCTCTGCCTCTTCCATTTTTTTGTTGGAAACTGCTCTTGGGGGGAATGGAAGAGGGGGAATGTGCTGCTTCTGCAATTCAGAATTACCTGTGGAAGAAGATTCACCTGCACAGAAATTGTTAGGTAAATTTTTGTCATCACCTTTTTCTGGAATAGAGTGAAGTTTGGCAGGTTCATTTGTAGATGAGGACGGTGCTACGGGTTGAGGTCCTTGACATTGCTTTCCCGACCTCAATGAAATGGCACTGACATTTTTGGGATTTTGGATAGCTTTAGAAGGCAGCTTGTCAGAATTCTGGGACAGTTGTTGATTCAATTGGGTAGCCAATTGTCCCATCTGATTGGTTAAGCTCTGAATGGAGGCTCTGGTCTCTTGCTGAAACTGCATGTTCTGCATAGTCATTTGCCTCACAAGTTCTTCGAGGGAAGGTTGTGGAGGGGCCTCAACTGTTGGTTGTTTCTGGGGTTGTTGCTGTTGTTGGATTGGTGGAGGAATGTATGGTCTGCTTGGGCCAACAGCATTTTGGAAGGAAGGAGCAGGCTGCTGTTGTTGTTGCTGAGGGCTGGAACATCTGAGGTTAGGGTGATTCCTCCATCCAGGGTTGTGTCTGTTGCTGGAGAGGTCATAATTGCTCTGCTGTGGTTGATTTTGCTGCTGAGGTTGAGGAGGTCTATTGTAAATATTTGCAGCATAAGCTTCAGGCTGCTCAATTGCTCCAGGTTGCTGCATGGAAGGGCAAAGGTCTGTATGGTGGTCAGCAGAGGAGCACAAACCACAAACCCTTGCGACAGGTACAGATTTCTGATTCAAGGCCAGCTGGGTTACCATGTTAACCAATGCATCCAGTTTGCCTTCAAGCTTCTTAGTTTCAGATGATGCAGATGGGTTTGTAGCTACCTCATGCACTCCTCTAATGACTATGGCATCATTTCTGGCGCTAAACTGCTGGGAGTTAGAGGCCATCTTCTCAATTAAATTTTTGGCTTCAGCAGGAGTCATGTCTCCAAGGGCTCCACCACTGGCAGCATCTATCATACTTCTCTCCATATTATTGAGTCGTTCATAAAAATATTGGAGAAGAAGCTGTTCTGAAATCTGATGGTGGGGGCAACTGGCACATAGTTTCTTAAATCTCTCCCAGTACTCATACAGGCTCTCTCCACTGAGTTGTCTAATACCTGAGATATCCTTCCTGATGGCTGTGGTCCTGGAAGCAGGAAATTTTTTTTCTAAGAATACTCTCTTAAGGTCATCCCAGCTCGTGATGGACCTTGGAGCAAGGTAATACAGCCAGTCCTTTGCCACTCCCTCTAATGAATGAGGAAAAGCCTTCAGAAATATGTGATCCTCTTGGACATCTGGGGGTTTCATGGTGGAGCAGACAATGTGAAATTCTTTCAAATGTTTGTGCGGGTCTTCACCTGCAAGGCCATGAAACTTTGGAAGCAAATGAATCAGTCCAGTTTTAAGAACATATGGGACATCCTCATCAGGGTATTGGATGCACAAGCTTTCGTAGGTGAAATCAGGTGCAGCCATTTCCCTTAGAGTCCTCTCACGAGGTGGAGGTTGTGCCATGTTCTCAGAATGTGCAAAATCAGAATGCTCAGAATCAGAATGCTCAAAATTATAATGCTAAAGATCAGGATGTTCAAAATCACCAATAACAGAATGCACATATTCACCAGTTATGGAATGCTCAGAATGATCAAAAGGTATAAAATGATGCCTAACTAATCTATGAAATGTCCTATCTATCTCAGGATCAAAGGGTTGTAAGTAAGATGGATTGCCTCTAGTCATACACTACATTCAGCATGCACACAACTAGTTGCCTTGTCATGTAAATAAAGGTGTAGGTTTGAACTACAGCTACCCTCAAATGATATCCAAATGACTTGAAATTTTGTGAGCAATCCTATAAAATGATGAGAAGATAGCACAAAAAATTCCAGACAAAAATTCAAAGTCTAACTATGAAAGCTAAAAATGGTAGGTTAAGAAAAATAAGTGAATAAAACTTGAAAAATAAAAAACTTTTGACAGAATCACTTTTTTTGGACGATGGAGACCTCAGCCGACCATAGGCCAGCTGCCATGGCGTAGGAAATGTTTTTCTACCCCAAATGCATATATAATAATTGCGATTCTGATAACCGGAGCAAAAGTTATGGCCGTTTGAAGTTTTGACAAACACAAAATTTGCTAGTTTTTTGGAACTTTCAAATCTGACCAAACTAAAGGCTCTAGCTATTTTCCCCACAAAATATGGATTAAAATAAGTTACCACAAAAAAAAATCAGCCAAAAATAACAACCCTAGCTACTAAAACAAAAAATCTCAAATAATTCAACATGGGTAGTCGCTAAAATCCGTCTCTAATTGATTTCTACTACTACTCTGTTTTTGCCGCAAGCACAATCTTCACAGCAAAACACCCAAGACTGAAACAGGGGAAACGCTTAATGGAAAAACTGAAACAGAACACACATTAAACAAAATACCAGGACACTAAACAACACTAACACACATACTAACACAATACTAACAATTTAAACATAAAATACGAAAGGATTAAACACACAACACTAGCTAGCTATTATGAACCTTTGAACACTGCTCCCCGGCAACGGCGCCAAATTTGATCGAGGCCGTACCCGAATCAAATAAACATGAAAATGCAGTAACTAGGAAGTGATCCTAGGTCGTTTCCCAACGAGCAGTGACAAACCAAATGTTCATAATATACTTGAAGTAACAGTAACGATTGGCGGGGGGGGGGGGGGGTTGGTTGTTTGGGAATTAAAGAGCAGAACAAGTAAACTGGAATACGAAACTACTAATATTAAAAACGGGTTGTTTCCTCTGATTCAGAAGCCATTCTCTTATCCTGGGTTATGGAGAATTCGTCCCTAACAGTCAACCACTTAATCCAACCCTATTTCAATTTACTAAGCGAAAATCAACTTAGGGTTTTCAATACGTGATTAGGCACCACATACACCAGTTAGCCCTTCGTCCATTTAGCATGAACGCAAGTTAGGCTCAGAGGCAATTAATCGAACACGAAGCGTGCACTGATTAATATTCACGAAATTGGGATAACTGGTGAAGGGAAAACTGCCAGGAACCCACATTACAAGCGAAACCTCAAAGAGAGTTGGGCTTCGTCCTCAAAAGGAAACAACACCAGAAAATCTAGCCTTCCATGGATTCAAACAGAAAACGCAAATGAAACATGAAACAGAAACATAAATGAACAGAAACGTAAATGAATAGAAACGTAAATGAACAGAAACGTAAATGAAAGTAGAAGAAGAAGCACGAATGAACTCGTAATTAGAAGCAGAAAACAGAAATTTGCATTAAGAATGAAAATTGTAACAAGGGAACAGAAAAACGTGAAAACCTAAAACCAAAGCTCTAAATAATGAAAATAGCATAATAGAATGCCTTGCACGAATCCCAAGGCAACTATTTAAAAAGAGTCACTCAAAGTCACTGGGCCCTATTACAATACTCTGGCCCAAAATGAAATAAACACTGAACAACATAAAATAAAATTGCAAAATTTCCTAATTAGAAATTAACTAAGGTAAGCGCTGCTTTATTTGCCCTCTTCAAGTCCACAACTAAAATCCGGATTAAGCCCAATGTTTCATTAATTCCTGAAATTAGATTAAAAACATCAAATTAGCTAAATGAGCCCAAATAATAAAACTGCCTAATTAATTGACAATTAAGACCAATCAATAATTAAAATGGTGCAAAAAGGGTTTAGAAAATAGAAGAAAATGATGGCACATCAGTAGGTAAAAGTGTTGGGTCTTTCTAACAAACAAGCTGATGTATATAAAGATGTTTCTATAATCAATCATGCTTTTGTGTTCTATGCTGTAGCCTAAATTACTAAACCTCGATCCCTAGTCAGGCTAAATCAATCCAAGCTTCATCCTCAGATCTCTCTTGTTGGACTAGGCTTAATTTAGACAGCCCTCATAAGTTTAGACTAACTTAAACTAAGCTTCTTGCTCAGATCCCTCTTGTTGGACTAGGCTCAATTTAAATAGCTTATGAAAGTTTAGACTGATTTAACCTAAGCTTTGTCCTCAGATCCCTCTTATTGGACTAGACTTAGACCAAACAACATTATTGTAACAACATATTTAAAACCAAAACTTAATCCGCAAATCCCTCTTTTAAGACTAAGTTTCAATCCTGCTTCAATCAAGTTCTAAGGCAACAGTACATTCCCCAATGCTAAAGTCACCTAACTATGCACACAAATAGGTAATCAGACCAAGAGAATATAGAATTTAAGCACTGAAAGAAGCATTGAACACAATAAACACAACTAATTAGATATTAAAGTAACTACATCAGTTGTTCTTTAGAAATCCCCAACAAGGGTGTTTAGCCAGCAATTACAGAAAAACCCTAAAATTAATGAGATTAAGAGTAGAGAATAAATGCTCTTTACACAAGAAGGGGGATCCCTCCTCAGCATCTCACAATCATTCTGCAACTCACTAATCTCTCTCTAATTACAAAACCTAGGTCTCTTTGCAAATGTTGCTCCTCTTGCTGCCTCCAGAGCTCTACTTCGAAATCTGTACCAATGATCAGCTTTGGTCCCAAGTGTGGCTGCCCTAATTCTGACAATTCAGGCCTTAAATAGAATCTGCATTCGCGTTGTTGCACTTAGTGCCACCGTCGCGCTTAGTGCGAGTTAGTGATTTTGAGCTTAGCGCCATTGCTACGCTGAGCCTGGTAAGAGACAAACATCGCGCTTAGCGCGCGACCTTGATTCTTGTGCTCTTCCAGATTCCTTGGTCACGCTAAGCGCGCTGAAGCTGCATGTAGCCCAGGATGCGCGCTAAGCCCAATGCTTGCGCTTAGCGCAATAGCTACTTTGACACTTCACAATTTAGCCTCTTTTGACCTGAAATTGTATAGATTTTATCATTAAATCACATGGAAAGTATTCTAGAGACAGCGTTGACCATAAAACAAGATTTATTTACAAAATTACTACAAAATAACCATAAATTGGGGAACTATAGAAGTTTTGGAAAATGTTTTCTATACAAAAGTTAGTCGTATAAGACAACTAACAAACTCCCCCAAATTTACAGTTTTACTTGTCCTCAAGCAAAGAAAGAATAGTTCACTTGTCCTCAAGTGACAAACTACAGTGGTCACTCAAAAATGGTGTTTGCTTCATAGAGAAATTCAACCATATGAACTGAATATCATGGAATGCTTCAATCGTTTGCTTTCCACAAACAAGTAGCTTTTCAAGGATAGGAACATACACATTAGAGTCACAATTGAAATAAGCTAGCAAGGATGGCAGAAATCAAGGAAGGATCATCAACCAAAACCTCACAGTCATAGTTTCACTCAAGCTCAAGTGATTAGGCTCATTCCATCATAAACAACTAACACAAGTCCCAACCTTTGCATTTCATCTCATATCATACAACAATGAACACACAAAATGCATCTGAAGGACTTTCTAGGCTTGTAATAGGGTTAGGCTGCCAACAAGTCATGGTTTTTCTAGGATTCAAAAGCTTAGGTTCTAGGAGAGCATTCATCCATAGATAAACCTTCACTTTTTCATTCATTCCTACCCCATACTTGCCTTTTATTTGGGCACTTAGCTTTCATTCATGGACTTATAGCATACACACTTATTAATTTCATTTATACTTATAGTTTTTTTAACAGAATACAGAAACAATATGTGTATATACAGAAATGGTGTGTGTATGCTATTTACTTTGACCATTTCAATTCTTACCCAATATCTCCCCCAAATTTGGAACAAATTTACCTTGATAATTACTCCCCCAAATTTGGGATAAATTTGTTTTGAACCAAGCTTTTGTGGATGATGCTCTCCTACAACTTAAGACAAGGAAGCAAGAGATAACACTGTATAGGCTCAGGGTTCAATCAATCAATAATTCATTCAGCTCAAACTGGGTGCAAGGGATAAATCATTCATGCACGTGGTCAGCTTTATGGCTAAGTGGCTATCACAATCAAACATGGCCTTCATCATCCTCAATTTCATGCATTCAGTCCATACTTCAGAGATTCATGCAAAAATCAGTACTAAATGATAGACGTTTCTCTCAAAATTTAAGGATCACACTTTCACCGGGATACGGTCAATGTATTCCTTCACAATCAATCTGACAAACTGACTAACATTTTTAGTCATACTTCCAATCACATGCTCATTCTCTTCTAATGGCTGCAAGCTTGATCAAAACAAATATCTAATCATTCCAATCCACTCAAATCATACAGTTGCTCAATCAATTCATTCCCATACACTCATTCTATACAAAACAATCCATTGCATATCAAATTCAACCAGTTCACTATTCAAACAAGCTTTTTGTACAAGCACTCAACAACACTAAAATAACTGGAATTTAAATGACTGAAATTAAAACAACTGAAACATAAATCAAACTAAAAAACAAACTAAATTCTGATAAACTAAAATGTTCATGCTTTGCAGAAATTAAACTAAACACAATTTAAACAACTAAATAGAATTTAAACATCCTGCTCATCCTGTGGCTGCTCTTCATTAAGATACAGTGCTGGAGCTGCTAATGAATCCTGAGTAGACTGCTCTAGCTCCATGACTGGTGTAGATGGCTGGGTCTCCTTAGGAACAGGTGTAGGAGATGGCTCTTGTATCTGATATGTAGAAGTCTCCTCCTCCTGAGCCATGTGTACATCTACATCAAAATAAAAAGGCTCAGGAGGAGTGAGCTCATCCTCCCCCTCTACTGCTGCTGGCTCCTATGGCTCAGGCTCCTGGGTTGCGGAGGCCCCACCCCCTCCAGAAGGAGAAGGTTGGGTGTCTGGCCAGGCCACCTGCATGTCAAACTCATCCATGCTCATGACGGATGGCAGGCCTAAGCCCTGAAGGCTCTGCATGATAATGGTCTGCCGCCTGTGTAAGCTCTGGAGCATGGAATGAAGCATCTGTGGTGTAAATTAAAAATCTGAAGGTCCAGAAAATAAAGGAGCTGGAAGTGGTATCTAAGTAGATGGAGTAAAAGAAGAAGGTGCTGGAGTCTGTGCTGGAGTCAAAATGGGAGGTGCTGGAGCTGTGGAAGAAGAAGGAGTTGCTGTCTTTGGTGCTGCTGAAGTAGTGAGGACCTCTGATCTCTTACCCCTAGCCTTCCTTGGCCCTCTAAATGTCACTGTTGGATCATCTAGATTCCAAAAGTTCTTCTTAATGTATGCCAAGTTAATGGCAGGGCTCAGGCTCTCTAGGGATCTAAAATCTGATTGGACTCCTCTAGCCTTGCACAGAGCTGTGATCAAAGCAGGGAATCCAAGTTTGGATGAATCATGTTGTGCAGTAATAGAGATCTGGTGGGAGATGAGGTACCCAACATTCATATCCATCTTCATGATGATGCCATTGATTAACTTGGCTCTATCTAATGTGACATCAGATATGCGGGAGGTAGGAATCAAGTTAGAAAAGGAAAGAACGCTCCATGTCTGAGCTAATGTGGTCATGTTCTTCCTTAATATCTTTAAAGGCTGACCATCAGCGTTTAGCTTGAATCCCCTCCCTGGGATACAAAGCTTAGCAGCCAACTCTTGAGGATTAGGCCTCAGGAGTGCAAACCTGGAATAAGCACACAAATTTTCCCTCTCTTCCACAATCACTGGGGTCTTCAGAAAGGTATTCAAAGTATCTTCATCAAATTTTATCAGATGGCCTCTAACCCTCACCTGCTTAGGTGACTTGTCTTCGGGGTCATAGAGGTTTGCATAAAATTCCTTCACAATGGCAACATCTATGCTATCGTCAGCAAAACTAGTCAGCTCCTCATCCCAGTGTCTTCTCTCGAGTTCCTCCTTGAACTCATCAAACTCAGTGTAATATACTACTACATTTCTCTCTGGTAGTAGTTTCCTTGGCACAATTATATCAGTATATCTCTCCCAAGCTTCTTGAGAGGTGAACCTAGATCTGTCATATCTGGCTTGGGAAGGTGTAGAAGGAGCCATCCTTTTCTTAAATGCCATCTGCAAAATATAAGATAAAACACAAGAGATTAGCACATGTTATTTTCAACAAAAACAAAAAAATAAAACTTAAATTTTGACTGGGCGCTTAGCGCACCTTATAAAATTTTACTCATGGGCTAAGCGCAAACACATAAAATATTTTTTTGCATATTAGGCTTAGCGCATCAAGCTAGGCTTAGCCTAAGTCTACAATTTTTGAAATAGAAGAGGACTTGAGCTTAGCGTAGCATGGCGCGCTTAGCTCAGCCTCACCAGAATGACACTCAAGCTTAGCGCACAGGACGCGCTTAGCCTAACTACAAAAACTCCAAAAACAGTGAGAGAGTTGAGCTTAGTGCAGCAGGGCACGCTTAACTCAACCTTCTCGACACTCAACAAGGGCTTAGCACAGCGACTATGCTTAGCCTTATTCAAAGGACTAACTACAGAAGAAAAGTGGCGCTTAGCCTGACAGGTTAGGCTTAGCGCGGAACAAAAATTTAAAAAATCTTAATGTTTGAACACTAGGTCCGCTTAGTGCATAGACGCGCTTAGAGGGATCATCATTTTCATTCATTAGTAGGGATGAAAATGCTTAGCGCGACATGGTCTGCTTAGCGTGATCATCTGGAAATCCAAAATTTTAACAGGTGCGATGAACAGGCTAAGCGCAGCAGGCGCGCTTAGCGCATTCATCGCGATTTCCAAACAAAACCACATGGGTCTTCACCCCTTTCAGCCACATTGTCCTAATGGGCTTCTAAGTTACCTTTAATCCTAAGATGACTACCCCTAAAGCTAGTAACCTTAACCTAAACAACCTACAACTAAGAAAACAAGAAATCATCTATCCTAAGGTTTGAGAAATAAAAATGCAAAGGAACAATGCAAGAGAACTTACTTGGATTGTGTATATGCAAGGAAATGAGGCACGCAGATGAAATGTATGATTTGGAAGCAAGAAAACACAGTAACAGAGGTAGAGGTAACTTGGGGTATCACCCAAAGTACCTTAGCCTTTGGTTTTTCAAAACTGAAATACGTATAGCACCCTTAGCGCATAACTACGCTTAGCGTGCCCACATGACGTTTGAGTTTAAAATCCAAGCGCTTAGCCTAACCTTCCGCTAAGCCCAACTTGAAGTTGTAAAGTCCAGTGAGCATCTGGGGCTTAGCGCAGCAGGCTGCGCTTCGCGGTTTCTGCAACACAAAATTTTCTATAATATCCGCTTAGCCTGAGATGAGAGGCTTAGCCTGCCATCAAGCTTCAACTTACAGAGAGTAGTTCGGGCTTAGCACAACAGGCGCACTAAGCGCACTTCCAAGAATTAAAAAATAGTAAAAGATTGGCATTTAGCGCATCTTGCCCCGCTAAGCCCAGCTTAAAAGCTCAAGTTACAGAATGGATATGGGGCTTAGCTCAGGATAGCGCACTTAGCGCTACTACAATAAAAAGTTTTCAAAGAAGAAGTGACGCTTAGCGCATCATCCATGCTAAGCCCACTGATTGAGGTTCAATTATAGTGAAGATGTTGGGCTTAGTGCAATGATGTGCGCTTAGCTAAACTATTCAGCCAACCAATCAGGGGTCTCTGCGCTTAGCGCGAGCAAGCTCGGCTTAACGCGTGAAGACTGAGCGCTTAGCGCAAGGTCTGCGCTTAGTGGATAGACAATTGTTAAAAAAAATTAAAGTCTTTTTCTGTCTATCTCTTAAGACAAGCTTAAAACCCCTTGTTCATTACTAAACAAGTTGAAATTAATCACAAACACAAGCAAGGTATCCTAACTACACACAAGAGATAAGAATGAAAAATAGAAAAGGGAAAGAAAAAGCTGGGTTGCCTCCCAGTAAGCGCTCTTTTAACATCAATAGCTTGACGCATTATCCTGTTATCCAGGATAAAAAAAAGTTCCTACTTCAAGGACCTTCTTCTCAGGTCTCCTTTCCTCCATCACATGCACTTTAAGACAGACATTTTGGCTTGGTGGATCTTTGTCCTCATGGAACAATTCAAAGCTGATCTTCTATGCCCATCTACAGCATCTTCTTTCCTATGTCTACCACACAGCTTGCAGTAGACATGAATGGGTGGCCAAGAATGAGAGGAATGTTAGCATCCTCTTCTATATCTATGACAATGAAATCAACTGGAAATATAAGGTGCTTAACCTTCACCAAAACATCTTCAATCACTCCATATGGTCTTGTGATGGAGCGGTCAGCTAACTGGAGGGTCATGCGTGTGGGCATTATTTCCAGCTCTCCAAGTTGCCGGCACATGTAGAGAGGCATTAAACTGATACTGGCTCCCAAGTCTATGAGAGCTTTGCCTACAGTAACCTCGACGATAGAACACGGTATTGTGACAACTCCAGGATCTTTGTGCTTGGGAGGAAGAATGCGTTGAATAACAACACTATAGTTACCTTCCACAACAATTCTGTCACTATGGATGTACCGATTCTTCTTGGTTAGCATATCCTTCAAAAATTTGGCATAGAGGGGCATTTGCTGAAGTGCTTCTCCAAAAGGCAAAGTAATTTCTAGTTTCTTGAAGATATCAAGAAATCTAGCCAAATGTCGCTCTTTATCTTTCCGGGAGGGTACCAACGAATAAGGTACCTCCTTGAATTCAATAGGAGTAGCCTCTTTCTATGTTGGCCTCACTCTTGCCCTTCTTCTTCTCAATCTCAACAACCTTCTCTTTTTATTTTTCATTTTTCAACTTTTTTTTTTTTCTTCTTTTTTTTCTTTTTCTTTTTCTTCCTTCTTCTTTATTCTCTCTTGACAGTCTCTTATTGGTGTCTCTTCTTCATCATCTTCTCCTTCCTCAACAATTTCTTCAAGTTCAACTAAATCATCAACCGGTTCCAGTGCCTGTTCACCAGCCATCTGTTGTTTAAATCCCTCCACCTTCTGATCAGCTCTACTTTCCTCAGCTTGAATCGCCATTCTACTTCTAGTCATCACAGCTTTGCACTCTTCCTTAGGATTTTTCTCTGTGTTTGCTGTAAAGCTGCTGGATGGTCTTTCAGCTAACTGCTTTGCAAGCTAGCCCACCTGAACTTCCATATTCTTAATTGCAGACTACGTGCTCTTTTGGTTAGACATTGTCACTTGCAAGAATTGAGCTAGAGTCTCTTCCAGCTTTGTGGTTCGATCATAGAGACTTGTCATCTGCTGTTGTGGCCTTGTAGATGAACCACCCTGGTCTCTGTTGAATTGATTACCAGGGTGATTTTGCCACTGTCTTTGCTATTGATATTGCTGGTTGTTTTGAAATCCTGGAAATCCACTTGTATTGAAATTGCCTCTGGGCTGATTCCCCATATAATTAACTTCATGTGCAATTTGCTCTTCATTAGGGATACAACATCTAGATTAATGAGTTCCACCACAAATTGTACATCCTGCAACCTGCAAAATAGAAGAATGTGAAGTTTGTGCAGAATGAAGCTGAGTTGGCAACTTATTGAGTGTTTCTGTTAATGCCTCTAGTTGCTTGGATAGCAACTTGTTTTGTGCCAACAGAGCATCCTATGAGGTTAGCTCCAATAAGCTCTTCTTTGTAGGAATGTGGGCTCGGTCTCTCAGAATAGCAATGTCACTAGCAGCCATGCTTTCAATCCATTGCTTCCTTGGGGGCCTTCATTTTGATCTTACCCCCAGCTGAAGCATCCAAGAGTTGCTTAGATTGTGGTCTCAACCCATCTATGTATATGTTGAGCTGTATTGGTTCTAAAAAACCATGAGTGGGATTCTTCCGCAATAAACCTCTGAATCTTTCAAGTGCCTCACTAAAAAATTCATCTGGAAACTGGTGGAAGGAAGAGAAGGCAGCTTTGGCTTCTGCAGTCTTCGATTCAGGGAAGTACTTCTTCAAGAACTTTTCTACTACTTCATCCCATGACTTCAGATTGTTTCCTTTAAAAGAATGAAGTCATCTCTTAGCTTTTCCAGCTAAAGAAAATGAGAACAGGCTCAACCTGATTGCATCCGCAGGCACACCTGCCAGCCTGATAGTGTTGCATATCTATATATAAGTGGCCAAGTGAGCATAAGGGTCTTTATTGGGTAGACCATGAAACAAATTATTTTGAATCAGTTGTATCAAAGAAGGAGGATATGTAATTGTCTGAGCTTGAACTTTTGGCTGTGCAATACTGGTGAAAAATTGTGGCACAGTAGAACTTGAATAATTCTCTAGGGTTACTCTTCTTGGCTCTTCAGCTATGATTGGGTCTTCAACAAGTTCTATATGAGAATGCCCTGGAATAGGAAAACTAGAAGATGCCTTGGAAGATCGAGGTTCTTCTTCTGGAGTTGCTACTGCTTCTAAATCCTGCAAAAAATTTATGATTCTCTCTGAATTATGCCTTCTACAAGTGGTGTTAATCTCCAAATCAATGGGGATCAAATCACCTGTAGTAGATCTTCTTTGTATACAAGAAAACAGAACAAAAATTATCTAGTTCAAAAGAACAATGAATGTACAGTAACTAAAATATGAACAAAAAGAATCAATGAATCAAAGAGAAAAAAATACAAAGCAATGCAGTAAAACTGAACTAAACTCTTCTAATGAATCTAGGTCCCCTGCAACGGCGCCATAAATACTTTGTTGGATTTCCCCTGTAGTTACTTTTTTGGTCCAATTTTTCTTTATACAATTATGTTCAACGAAAATTCGATTCGCCGGAAAACGCACCAGATCGTCCAGTATTTAAAATTAAAACGGATGAATCCGAGTATCGAACTCAGGGAACTAAAATTAGACAAGGTTAAATTCAGAAATAAGGCATTATTGAAAGAAACATTGATAATTGATGGTTTAGAACAAAATTAAACTAAGTCTAGGCTAAAAAATAGTAAAAATGCAAGTAAATAAGATTGACAGTAGTAGGTAAAAGTGTTAGGTCTTTCTAACAAACAAGCTGATGTATATAAATATGTTTCTCTAATCAATCATACTTTCGTGTTCTATGCTGTAGCCTAAATTACTAAACCTCGATCCCTAGTCAGGCTGAATCAATTCAAGCTTCATCCTCAGATCCCTCTTGTTGGACTAGGCTTAATTTAGATAGCCCTCAAAGGTTTAGACTAACTTAAACTAAGCTTCGTCCTCAGATCCCTCTTGTTGGACTAGGCTCAATTTAAATAGCTTACGAAAGTTTAGATTAATTTAACCTAAGCTTTGTCCTCAAATTCCTCTTATTGGACTAGACTTAGACCAAACAGCATTATCGTAACAACATATTTAAAACCAAAACTTAATGCGCAGATCCCTCATTTAAGACTAAGTTTCAATCCTGTTTCAATCAAGTTCTAAGGCAACAATTCATTTCCTAATGCTAAAGTCACCTAACTGTGCACCCAAATGGGTGATCAGACTAAGAGCATATAGAATTTAAGCACTGAAAGAAGCATTGAACACAATAAACACAACCAATTAGATATTAAAGTAATTAAATCAGCTTTTCTTTAGAAATCCCCAACATGGGTGTTTAGCCAACCATTACAGAAAAACCCTAACAATAATGAGATTAAGAGTAGAGAATAAATGCTCTTTACACAAGAAGGGGGATCCCTCCTCAGCATCTCACAATCATTCTGCAACTCACTAATCTCTCTCTAATTGCAAAACCTTGGTCTCTCTGCAAAAGTTGCTCCTCTTGCTGTCTCCAGAGCTCTACTTTGAAATATGTACCAATGATTAGCTCTGGTCCCAAGTGTGGCTACCCTAATTCTGACAATTCAGGTCTTAAATAGAATCTGCATTCGCGCTGTTGTGCTTAGTGCCATCATCGTGCTTAGCATGAAATAGTGATTTTGAGCTTAGCGCCATTGCTACGCTGAGCCTGGTAAGAGACAAACATCACGCTTAGCAAGCTGCTCTCACACTTAGCGCACGGCCTTCATTTTTGTGCTCTTCCAAATTCCTTGGTCACGCTAAGCATGCTGAAGCTTCGCTTTGCCCAGGATGCGGGCTAAGCCCAATGCTTGCGCTTTGCGCAATAGCTACTTTGACACTTCACAATTTAGCCTCTTTTGAACTGAAATTGTACAAATTTTATCATTAAATCACATGGAAAGTATTCTAGAGACAGCGTTAACCATAAAACAAGATTTATTTACAAAATTACTACAAAATAACCATAAATTGGGGAAATGTACAAGTTTTGGAAAATGTTTTCTATAAAAAAATTAATCGTATAAGACGACTAATAGTCCCCACCAACGTTTATTCGAGGAAAACATTAAAAAAACCTAAAAGAGGTCGAAGGTCTGCGAAATTTGAGAATAAGGGTTCATGAGTTGTTTATGCATGGGAAAGGTATTAGCACCCCACGAGCGCGTCACAGGGGACGAAAACCTTTAATTGAGTGTGCGCAACGTGACTTCAAAATTATTTATTTTCCCTTTTTATATTTTTTATTGTTTTTGGGGTCAACAAGGGGGCTGCCTTTACTCCTACGTATCCTCAGGTGCGATGAGGAATTTAGACCTACATAGTTCTTTAAGTTTGAATGTTTGTATGCTAAATTAATTTTATGTTTTTTGAAAGATTTATTTTAATTGCGAACAAAGAGTCGTTTAAGGTGTTGGACCTTGAAATGATATTTTAAATTTTGAAAAGCGGAGGGAATCGTTAAGGCGTTGGACCTTGAAATGATCTCAAGTGATATTTAATGAAATGAAGTTTAGTTATGAGTTGGTTTTATTTTGGTTTTTTGTCTATTGTCACAACCTACCCTTCGGCAGGAGGGCCAGGCAAAATAAAAAGGGTGCGTCTTCTCATGAAGAAAACTCCTGGAGTTGCCACCAACGTTTATTCGAGGAAAATGTTAAAAAACCAAAAAGAGGTTAAAGGTCTGTGAAATTTGAGAATAAGGGTTCAGCAGTTGTTTACGCATGGGGAAGGTATTAGCACCCCACGAGCCCGTCACACGGGACAACAACCTTTAATCGAGTGTGCAAAACATGACTTCAAAATTATGTATTTTCCCTTTTTATATATATATATTTTTTATTTTTTGGGATCGACAAGGGTGTTGCCCTTGCTCCTACGTATCCTCAGGTGCGATGAGGAATTCAGACCTACGTAGTTCTTTAAGTCTGAAAGTTTGTGTTACATTGATTTTATGTTTTTTGAAAGATTGATTTTTATTGTGAACAAAAGTGGTTTAGGCATTGGACCGTGAAATGATGTTTTAAACTTTGAAAAGCCAGTGAGAATCGTTAAGGCGTTGGACCTTGAAACGTTCTCAAGCGATATTTGATGAAATGAAGAAGTTTATGAGTTGGTTTTATTTTGGTTTTGCTTATTAACCTTCAATCCTTTTTTAAAGATAAATTGCGGAACTAATGAACGGTTAAAACTTACTTTACAAGAAGAAAATGAGATTACTAATGATAGACGTAGGAGATGAAGATGCACAAAACAAGCAAGAGGACCCCTAAGGGTGCATAGATCACATTCAAATCCTTAATGAAAAAACTAACTGGATGATGAACGAAGAACGATGTAGAAGTCGATTATGGTAGCAATTCGGAAGCGCCTCAGCGTTGTTTTTCTCTTCTTTCTTCTTCTTCTCTCTAATTTCTCTCAGTTTCTCTCAATGCTAGACCTTGGAACCCTTTACTCAGCCTCCCTCACACCTATTTATAGCAAAAGATGGCATTAGGGGTCATAGCAGCTCGCCCAGGTGAGTTGTCGCTTCAACCTGAAGTAACCTTGCTCGCCTAGGTGAGCTCAGCTTGCCTACTTCACCTATAAGCTATTTGGGGGGCCCAGGTGAGCCAGAGGCTAGCTTGGGCAAGCCAAGTGTCGCAACCTACCCTTCGGTGGGAGGGTGACACAGGGCTCACGGGTGCGTCTTCCAAGAAAGGAAAATGCGCGGAGTCGCCACCAACGTTTATTCGAGGAAAACGTCGGAAAAACCAGAAAAGGTGGTCTACGAAAAGTGTGAAAAGGTTCGGGAGTTGTTTTTATGCACGGGGAAGGTATTAGCACCCCACGCGTCCATCACAAGGGATGAAAACCTTTAATCAAGTGTGCAAATATGACTTCAAAATGTTTTATTTTTTCCTTTTTATGTTTTTATGTCTTTTTATGCCTTTTTGTATTTTTTATCTTTTTGTGGTCGACAAGGGTGTTTCCCTTGCTCCTACGTATTCCTCAATTGCGATGAGGAAATCAGACATGCATAGTTCTTTGAGTACTAAACGTTTGGTTAAGTTGTTTTTATCTTTTTCGCGAGATATATTTTAACCGAACAAAAGGTCATTTAAGGCGTTGGACCATTAAACGATCTTTTGATTTTTGAAAGGAGAGAAACGTTAAGGCGTTGAACCATTAACGATCTCTTTGGTTTTTTGACAAAAGCGGTAAAGTTACATATTGATTTTATGCTTTGGAAAAGTCCATGTTAACCAATAAAAGCAAAGAGGACCGTTTAAGGTGTTGGACCTTGAAACGGTTTTAAGTGATTTTTGCGGACAAAGCTTGATTTGTGAGTTGATTTTAGCTTTAGTTTCACTATGGTTATTAGTCAATTCATTCAAGGAAACTTTCAAAGAAAAACGTCTGATTGATTTTTTTTATTATTTTATTCGAAGATATTTTGATTATTTTATTATTATTTTTCCTTTTTTCGGTTTAAACGTGGTTACTACATGAACGATCAGTTGGATTTTATTTTAACAGTGATTAAATGATATTACAACTCAAATGATCGGTTGAAATTCATTTTATTATTTATTAGGTGAGAAAACGGCTTAAATAAATGGTTAAAGCACGTCAAAAGGGGGTACGGAAAACAAACAAAATAAAAATAAAAGTACGAGAAACAAGTGGGGACCACTAAGGGTGCATAGAATGAATTGAAAGATTCGATTTCAAGAACTTACTGGTTGAAGAACAAAGAACGACGAAGAAAGAACGAAGAACGATGAAGAACGGTGAAGAATCTTCACGAAATCGCTCACGGAAACGTCTCGGAAGCATTACAGAAGCACCTCGGCATGAATTGTTTCCACAGAAACAATTTTCCTCACTAATTTCGAGGGAATCCTAAAAACCTGAAGGGTTGAACATTTTTGCTCTACCCTCTTTACCCTATTTATAGGAGAAAAGAGGGAGGTGGTTGCCGCCCAGCTCGCCCAGGAGAGCTGGGTTGCTTCCACTAGAAGGCCCAAGTGGGCCTGATTGCTATTTGCACCCCTTTTATACTAAATACACCCCCTTTGTGTTTTTTTGTTGATTCCTTTCCGAAACGTTATGGAACTTTACGGATTACATAACGACACCCATTTTCTTTCCGGAATGTTGCGAAACTTTACGAATTACGCAACAATGCCCTTTTTGACTTCCGGAATGTTGCGGAACTTTACGGATTGCGCAACAATGCTTCCTTTCGACTTCCAGAATGTTGCGAAACTTCACGGATTACCTAACGATGGGTGTTAAGTACCTCGAGGCGGTCAAGCAAAGGTTGCATGCCACCAAATAATGGTCCCCGGACGAAATTAGGGTATGACACCAGGGTGTAGAAAAAGACTTAAAATGACCCTTTTGCCCTCCCTTTTGGGTATTTTCCATATTCTTCATCGAAATGTTGAATGATCTTTCATCTTGCAAGGTAACTGGCATCGAAGAGCTCAATTCGGCTAGCGAATGATAGTCCCCGAACGAAATTAGGGTATGACAGTTACCCCTTTTCACTTATCTCTTATTGGAAATAAAAGGGAAGTAAAGATAAGGACACTAATTTGATTCGAGCGATCTTGCTATTCGATCGGACAACTGGAAAAAACCAAGGAAGTGAAACTGAGAAAACATGAGGACATTGAAGTTTTGTAGAGCAGAAGACATCTGGAGTTCTATTTTTTTTTCAAAGCATAGAAACAGAGGATGTCGAGTCCTATGAAGCACAATGACAAGGACATTGAGTCCTATAAAAGACAAAAGACGTTGAAGTCTTAGAAATGTAAATGAAGACATTGTAGTCTTTTGAAGGCCTGAATGACTGAAGACATTGAAGTCTTTTGAAATATAAATGAAGACATTGTAGTCTTTTGAAAGTATAAATGACTGAAGACATTGAAGTCTTTGAAAGGTAAATGAAGACATTGTAGTCTTTTGAAAGCGTAAATGATTGAAGACATTGAAGTCTTTTGAAATGTAAATGAACACATTGTAGTCTTTTGAAAGCGTAAATGACTGAAGACATTGAAGTCTTTTGAAATGTAAATGAAGACATTGTAGTCTTTTTAAAGCATAAATGACTTAAGACATTGAAGTCTTTTGAAATGTAAATGAAGACATTGTAGTCTTGATAGAAGACATTGAAGTCTTTTGAAATGTAAATGAAGACATTGTAGTCTTGATAGAAGACATTGAAGTCTTCGAAATGTAAAGAAGACATTGAAGTCTTGACAAAAGACATTGAAGTCTTTGAAAATGTAAAGAAGCATTGAAGTCTTGACAAAAGACATTGAAGTCTTTGAAAATGTAAAGAAGACATTGAAGTCTTGACAAAAGACATTGAACTCTTGACAAAAGACATTGAAGTCTTTGAAATGTAAATGAGAGAGAACTTTAAGCCCTATGAAAGCATAGAGACAGAGGACTTTGAGTCCTATGAAGGATAAAGGCGAGGACTTTGAGTCCTGTGAAAGCATAAATGCGAGGACTTTGAGTCCTATGAAAGTAAAAGCGAGGACTTTGAGTCCTATGAAAAATAAAAGTGAGGACTTTGAGTCCTACAAAACAAGGGCACTAGTACCAAAGGGCTTATGAGAAAGCAAGAGGTTGACTCTTTTAGAGGGTCTCTCATCCTAGATTTGGAAAAGTGGTATATAAAGAGAAATTTATGCACTTATAACCTAATATGAACATGATTTTGGGACGCGGATGCATGCAACCTTCATCTTGAAATGCAGCAAATGCAGGCTTTGTACGCAACAATGCAATGAAATGGAAAATTGTGCAATGTTCATGACATTCTTTCCCATTTTTGTGATTTGATTTTTTCTCTTTTTTTTGTGGAAAACACAGATTGACTCTCTCTTTCTGAAAGACGTGATAACTCATGAGACCTCATCCTATCTTCTTGCAAATCTCTTTGGGGATTCCCTCAAAGTGTAGGTTTTGTTTGATTTAGTCACTTGACAATTTTGGAGTGACGAGAATGGAGTTTGACATTTAATTAATCAACCGAAATATTGATCCTAGGGCTCGTCCCTTTTTGTTTAAAAACATTGATTATTCTGCACAACAAGAGAAATATAAGGCTTTGGGACCAATCGCATGCACCATTGAAGGACAGCAATGGATTGTTACACTTTGGTATATGACCAAGTGAAATTTCCTAGATTTAAGGTCATAGAGTGATGCCATGGTATCACAACCTACCCATTGGCGGGAGGGCGAGCAAGACTCAAGGGTGTGTCTTCCAAGAAAGAAAAACGCGAAGGAGTCACCACCAACATTTATTCAAGAAAAACATTAGAAAAAGCAAAAAGGGTCTGCGAATTTTAAGAATAAAGGTTCGGGAGTTGTTTACATGCAGGGAAGGTATTAGCACCCCACGTGTCCATCACAAGGGACGACAACCTTTAATCAAATGTGCAAAATCATGACCTCAATATTTATTTATTTTTCCCTTTTTATGTTTTTTTATCTTTTTGGGTCGACAAGAGCATGGCTCTTGCTCCTACGTATCCTCAAATGTGATGAGGAACTCAGACCTACGTAGTTCTTTTAAGAAAGTTACGCATAGGATTGATTTTAAACTTTTGAAAGGTTCATTTTAACCGATAAAAGTAAAAGAGACCGTTAAGGCGTTGGACCTTGAACGGATTCAAGTGATCTTTGTGGATAAAAAGCTTGGTTATGTGTTGATTTTAACTTTGGTTTCACTTATTTACTTTCAGACTCATTAAAAGATGACTTGCAAAGTAAATGACCGGTTGAATCTTTGTTTTATATTGATAAACCTTGGTTACGACATAAACGATTGATTGAAATTTTATTTTACAATGATAAAATGAGATTACGACACAAATGATTGGTCAAAACTCGCTTTTACAATGAAATGAGATTACGACACAAACGATTTGTTGAAATCGCTTTATACAAAGAAATGAGATCACTGATGGTAGAAGAATGAGATGAAGATGAAGGGTGCATAGAGTGAATTCAAAACTTCAAAATATAAACTAACCGATCAATGAATGAAGAATGAACGAAGAACGGACGAAGAACAGTGTAGGAATCAATCACGGAAGCGATTCGGAAGCGCCTTGGCCTCATGTTTTCTTCTTCTTTCTCCTTCTCACTAATTTCACTAAAATGCTCTCAATATAGGAAGCTGAACCCCTTCCTTTAGCCCCCTCATGCCTATTTATAGGAAATGAGGGGAGGAGGTTGAACAGTAGCTTACCCAGGCGAGCTCACCTTGCCTAAATGAGTTGTTGCTTCAATCTGAAGCAACCTTGCTCGCCCAGGCGAGCTGGTTGCTTCATTCCTAAGTTTTCTGGTGGGCCTAAGGGTCTGAAAAAGTCCCAAAATGACCCATTTGCCCTCCCTTTTGGGTATTTTCTGCTTTCTCTTCTGAAACGTCTAAAAACCTTACGGATTGCACGAAAATTGGTGTTAAGCAGCTCAATTCGGCTGGCAAGAATCCAAACTTTAGTAAATGATCATCCCCAGATGAAATTAGGGTCTGACAGTTGTCTGATGCAATCCTATCCCGCAAGGGCATTGGGTAGAAGACTCCAAGTAGATTGGGTTGAGTTTCTATAGAAGCTAGATTTGATTTTCTATGGTTCAAATTTCTTGTTCTTGTTCTTGAACCATGAATTGTGTTGAGTTTAGGTTCCTTTGAGTTTTGTCTTGTTATTTTTTGTGGCTGAAACCTAAACCATAAAATTCTTACAAAAATATTAAAGTAGAAGAAAACCTCAAAAATCTAGAGTGACTTGTTCACCTATTGTAGTTTAGATTTCAAATGAGTTAGACAAAGAAACAAGAAAATAAAATTCAGCACAACATAAGAAATCTTATGTGACAAGTTTCATGACTAGACGTGACTTCTATGATGGTGGATATGTAATGGTTTGGGCTTGAACTTCTGGTTGTGCAATTGATGGAAGCTTGCTTGTGGGGCTTCTATGGAGGCTGGATCTTTGAGCTTCAATGGGGTCCTTTAATGGTGATTTTCCACCATGGAGATGCAGCGGAAGAGAAAGGAAAAGAGGTGAGAGGAGGCGCCATCCATTAAGGAATAAGCCATGGAAGAAGGAGCTTCACCACCAAGATGAGCCTTGGATAAGAAGCTTGGAGATGATGCTTCAATGGAGGAAAAGAAAGAGAGAGGGGGGAGCACGAAATTGAAGGAATAAAAGAGGGAGAGAAGTGGAACTTTGAAGTGTGTCTCATAAGACTTTCATTCATCAAAGTTACAACTAGTGTTACACATGCTTCTATTTATAGACTAGGTAGCTTCCTTGAGAAGCTTTCTTGAGAAAACTTCCTTGAGAAGCTTCTTTGAGAAAACTTCCTTGAGAAGCTAGAGCTTAGCTACACACACCTCTCTCATAACTAAGCTCACCTCCTTGAGAAGCTTCCTTAAGAAGATTCCTAAAAAGCTACAGATTAGCTACACATACCTCTCTAATAACTAAGCTCACGTCCTTGAGATGAAAAGCTAGAGCTTAGCTACACCCCTCCTATAATAGCTAAGCTCACCCCCATGACAAAAAAACATGAAAATACAGAAAAAAAGTCTTTACTACAAAGACTAATCAAAATGCCCCGAAATACAAGGCTAAAACCCTATACTACTAGAATGGCCAAAATACAAGGCCCAAACGAAGGAAAAACCTATTCTAATGTTTACAAAGATAAGCGGGCTCATACTTAGCCCATGGGCTCAAAATTTACCCTAAGGCTCATGAGAACCCTAGGGCCTTCCCTTGGATCTCTAGCCCAACCTACTTGGAGTCTTCTACCCAATGCCCTTGCGGGATAGGATTGCATCATTGTCCCTCTTTATTTATCTTTTCATTGAAAATGAAAAGGTAAGTAAAGATAAGGACACTAATTTCATCCTAACAATCTCGCCATCCGACTGGCCACTAGCGGAAACCCAAGCAGTGAAACTTGTCAAAAGAAGGAATGCAAGAGATATCAGGTACATCAAACAAAAGACCTTGAAGTCTTGAAAAGTAAAGGAGACATTGAAGTCTCGATAGAAGACTCTGATAGTCTTTGAAACGAAAGACTCTGATGGTCTTTGAAAATGTAAAGAGCGGAAGACATCGATAGTCTCCACAAGACAAGAAACTTTGATAGTCTTGACAGAAGACTCTGATAGTCTTGACGAAAGACATTGAAGTCTTTGAAATGTAAAGAAAGCAGATGACCTTGATTGTCTCTGCAAGACAACATACTTTGATAGTCTAAAAAATGTGAAGAAGACTGTGATAGTCTTGACAAAAGACATTGAAGTCTTTGAAATGTAAAGGGGCAGATGACCTCAATCGTCTCTGCAAGCCAACAGACTTGATAGTCTCGGAGGCAAAAGACTCTGACAGTCTTTGAAAGGTAAAAGTTAGATGACATTGATAGTCTCTGCACAAAAAAAGACTCTGATAGTCTTTGAAAAGTTTTCACTAAAATGCGAACACGCTTAGCAAAGAAACAAACCTCCCAACCGATTAGAACAACATATATTTTTGAAGGAAAACAATGTGACTACTGGGGAATGAAGGCATGCAGATAGAATTTCTCATAACCAAAAATGAGATTTAAGATATTAGCATTTCATTTCTAAAAGAGCATTAGAAGAAACACTAGGCCCAACCAAATAGGGAAAACTACTCAAGGTGTATAAAATCTCACACAGGCAAGTGTTTCATCCTAATTCCAGACCATAGACATGTCACAGATTGACTTTGCAAGTCATTTCCCATCAAATCAAAGATAATATGCACAACAATCATGGATCAATAGGGCGTTATGAGGTGGGATTTTGGTAGGGAATTTGGCTTTGAATATTCTGGCCTTTCCCTTTTCTGTCTCCCTTTCTCTATAGTATGGCGTGGAGCAAAGAGGACACAAAGATTCGGTTTGTAACTAAAGTAGGTGATCACTTCACACCCCCCAGGTTTCAACCAAGTCATTATTGCTTCTCTTTATATTTTCCTCTTTTGACAATTCTGCATATTGTCTGGTTCAAAGAACCCATTTTTCCTTATGTTCTATTTTCTTTCGCTTTTCTTCAATCTTTGATTGATTGATTTTTTTCTCTTTCTCTTTTTCTTTTCTCTTTTCAATGCACATCATTAACCCAGGGTAAGAGAATCTTCTCTTAGACAATCTTCCAGTTCTTTCTTCATAGGGTAAGGCTGGAAATTTCCATCCTAGGTCAAGGTTATGGCCGAAAATCGACGTTTGGCTTAAAAGGCCTACAAATGGTGGGACATGATTTATGTCGGATATCTATTTGGCAAATGGCTCAGGAATAAGGGAATGCCCCAATCATTTCCATGAAAATGCACCTTATGACAATTAGAAATTTATGCAAAATAAATCATTGCACACATCCATGTGGTCACTCAACATAAGGCTTTTGTGGCCATATAAACACTAAGGCTTAGGGTCTGTTTCCCCATTCAAATCAAACTAGTGTTTTCAACAACTGCTCCTTCATCAAGTCACGCACACATTCGAGTCCATTTCGGCATTTGGGAAAATCTTCCATTGCATTCACCCTTTAGGTGCACATTTCTTTTTTCAAAGAAAACTGTCGGCCATCATTTTTTTTTCAAAAGCGTGTTGGCTTTTTAGTTTTCTTTCTTAGTTTTTTTTTCTTAAAAAGTTGGTAACCGAGGCAAAGTTGTTACTCGAGATTACCTTTATCAAAGGAACAAAAGGCGTGTGAATGAAACGAAAACAATACACAGAGCCCTATTTTTTGCTTAGTTTCCTTGATTCAGATAAACCATCACAATGCAATATCACGAAAATACGTTAGAAGCGGTAAAGTTCATGACAATGAGGAAACAAAAACTAAAAGCGATAACATAGAGTCTAGTTCTATCATAACGAGATAACAAAACTAAAAGCCATAATACAGAGTCCAGTTCTATCATAATGAGATAACAAAACTAAAATCCATTACATCGAGTCCAGTTCTATCAAAATGAGATAACAAATACAACTGAAAGCAATAACAACAAAATAAGGATGAAGTCACAATTTTTCAGGCGACCCTGGTCATGCAACTCTGCCTCCTCACATGAAGTACTCCAACACATCAGCCATATCATCCTCTTCCTAAGCTCCATCCTCGTCTTCGGGGGCCTCTGTGGGTCCTGCCCCTATCTGAAAATTTGGCTCATCTCCTCCTCAGGTGAGCAGAGATGGATTCTAGAGATGGTGGCTCCCATAGAGGCGGCGGCGGTGCACCTGCGGTTGGCTGCTGCTGCTGCGCCTGACCCTACTATTGTGCCTGCCTGGGCATGCAATATTTCTCTATGAAGGTCGTGTTGATGGGAGGCCGGATAAGCTTGGCAGGAGTGATCGACACTCCACAGAATTGGCAAAGGCCCGTGATTAAAGCCGGAAACCCCAGTGCCCTGTTGGACATCTCCGGGTCCACTGGTGTCTAGGAGGCGTGATCCCCGCAAACTGATATATAGCATCTGAGATCAACTGAGCCACATGGATACTCTCCTGAGTCAGGATGGCATAGACCAGTTGGCACTTCGGCAAGGGGAGGTCAGAATTATGGTCGCTGGGGAGAATGTTGCTGAGCAGCAATGTCATCCAAATCTATGTGAGGGTAGTCATGCTATTGCGTATGATCCGCACCCATCTCCCCGCCACACTCTGGGCAAAGTCTTGCCCTGGAACACATAACCGCTAGTTCATGGCCCCCTCGTCGAACCCCGAGGCTTGGCTCCTCCTCTAACTAAACTCACAGCGTTGGCCCTGCTCCAAGACCAATGGATGCCCCGAAAATTGATTAATGGCATCCTCATCAAAAGGGATCCATTAGCCCCTCACCTAGGAGCACTTGTCTCTGACTCCCTCTTCCGTGGGCCATGCGTTGGCGTAGAACTCCATGACTATTTCTGGGTCATACTTAGCCATGGGTGCCGCAAGCTGAGTCCATTGCCTCCTGACAATTTCCTCCTGGAATTCAGTGTACTCTTTGTCCCTCAACTGGACCCGCCTCTCCTTGAGGAACGACCAGCCCTTAACTGCCTCAATTTGACGTTGGTGTTCCTCACTCCAGAACCGATGCCCATCAAACTCCACATCCACCCGTGGGGCTGCACTGGAACCCTCCCCAGTGGCATCTTTCCTTTCCCTCTTAGCCAGAAGCTTCTTTGGAACCATTTCCTACAAGGACACATTCGCAAAGTTAGTTTGCATGAAATGCCAATCATCATTGCATTATCTCAAACACAACAAAAGCCAAACAAACTTGAACGACACATATTTCTTTCCACCCAATGCAAGTGTCAATGTATAATTTGAAAAAATAACCATACGTTGGCGCATGCATTATTTTATGACATATATCCATATATACACATATATTTTTTGAAAATCATTTTATGATATATATCTATATATACATATATATATATTTTTTGAAAGGAATTTTAGCTACCTAGAGGCAAGGTGCTCATCATGGTGTAGCCGGTTCGAATATTAGTCAAAAAAATCCAAACAAACATGCTCCCATATTCATGTAATTCATGCATTTTTCGCATTCAAGACAAAACTTGATTCCTAAGCCTAAGTCAAGCTTTTGGCATTATGTTCTAACAACTTAAACTGCTCATATGTTCCAAATGACAACCATACATGCACAAATTCATTCCATATTTCAAACTTCACAATATCACACGCAAAGGTCATTGAGGCATTTCATCGAACAGTTGGTGGGCGCATGTTCAAGCATGAAAAAATGAGGAACGGGGGCAATGTGACATGCATGCTTATGATTTGGATGTTTAAGTGCAACAATTAAACAGGTGTTATCGTGTTCAATTTTACTTAAACACTTACGGCACCCCATTAATTGAGCCAAATGACTCCGGATTCAGTGGGTAAGATCGAAAGTGTATGTTCTTAAGAAGTAAAAGACACCAGACAGGAAGTTTAAGATGCAAATCATTAATCCAATATTTATTAATGTTGAGATCATGGTTTACAAAGGATTTTAAGACTTTGGAGATCCCAATGAGTCCTTGGAGAACAATCATGTATTGAACCTTCTAGTTGTCCTAGGCTTTATGCATAATATCGTTTGACGATATTGGAATTCACGAGCAAAGGCAACTCTTCATCATCCATGCTGGCATGCAACAATGCCCCTCCTGAAAATATCTTCTTCACAACAAAAGGTCCTTCATAATTTGGAGCCCACTTTACCCTATGGTTGGGATACTTTCTTCAAGATGAGATCCCTCTTGCTGAACTTGTACAGGCGCACCTTCTTGTCAAAAGCGTTCTTTACTTGGCTTTGATACAATCATCCATGGCTCATGGTAGCCAATCTCTTACCTTCTATAAGATTCAACTGATCAAAGAGAATTTGGGCCCATTCTGATTCCTCCAACACTGACTCGGCTAGAATTCTCAATGAAGGGACCTCTACCTCAAACAGAAGCACATCCTCCATCCCGTATACCAAAGAGAACGGGGTTGCCCCAGTCAATGTGTGCACCAAGGTTTGATAACCATGCAATGCAAAAGGGAGCATCCCGCGCCAATCCTTGTATGACAAGGTCATCTTCTGAACTATTTTCTTGATATTCTTATTAGCAGTCTCAACTGCCCCATTCATCTTGGGCCTGTAAGGCGTAGAATTATGGTGTTGGATCTTGAAATCCTCACACATTTCCTTCATCATTTTATTGTTCAGATTGGTGGCATTATCAGTGATAATCTTCCTGGGAAATCCATATTGGCAAATTATCTCTTTCTTAATGAACCTAACCACCACACTCCTAGTCACACTGGCGTACGAAGCTGCTTCAACCCATTTGGTGAAGTAGTCAATGGCGACCAAAATGAAGTGATGTCCATTCGAAGCTTTGGGCTTGATAGCTCCAATCACGTCTATACCCCACATAGAGAACGACCAAGGTGCTGCCAAGACGTTCAAAGGCACGGTCGAAGCATTGACGTTATCAGCGAAGGCCTAACAGTTGTGGCACTTTCTCACATGGATTCAACAATCGTTTTCCATAGTGAGCCAGTAATACCTTGCCCTCAAAATCTTTTGGGCCATGGCATGTCCGTTGGCATGTGTTCCAAAGGATCCCTCATGCACTTCCACTAGCATTTGCTCAGCCTCCCTGGCATCCACACATCGGAGCATAACCATATCATGGTTCCTTTTGTACAGGATATCTCCACTTAGGAAGAAGCTGGTTGCCAACCTTCGCAATGTTCTCTTGTTGTTGTCAGAAACCTCTCGTGGGTATTCCTTGTTTTTGATGTATCAATTGATATCGAAGTACTAAGGTTTACCATCTTGCTCCTCTTCTACCAAGCAGCAATGTGCAGGTTTTCCACGACATCTAAATTCGATGTACGGCAAATCCCCATGCAGGCTCAGTTGGAACATGGATGCCAGAGTGGCAAAGGCATCGGCCATTTGATTCTCCTCTCTTGGAATATGGTGAAAGGATACATCATCGAAGTACTCTATCAGAATCCTGATGTAGGCCTGGTAGGGTACCAACTTATGATCCCTGAACTCCCATTCTCCTCTCAACTGGTGGATTACCAAGGTTGAGTCTCTATATACCTTGAGCAACTTGACCTTGAAGTCAATTGCCGCTTGGATCCCAAGGGCGTACGCCTCATATTCAGCCATGTTGTTTGTGCAGTCAAAGCGCAATCTAGCCATGAAGGGTATAAATTGATTGTTGGGGTAACCAAAACCGCCTCAACTTCATGGCCAAGTGCATTGGACGTGCCGTCAAACCACACAATCTATTTGTCCCTATCTTGATCCTCTACTTCCTCCTCGAACAAGGTCATGATGTCCTCATCCAGGAATTATGGATGCATAGGTTGGTAGTCGTTGATAGGCTGTCGAGCTAGGTAATCTACCAAGGCACTCTTATTTATCGCCTTTTGAGTGACATAAACAATGTCAAACTCTGGCAGCAGAACCTGCCACCGAGCGATCCGTCTGGTGAGAGCGGGCTTTTCAAATATATACTTAACTGGGTCCATGATCGAGGCCGTATCCAAATAAAATAAACATTAAAAATGCAGTATCTAGGAAGTGATCCTAGGTCGTCTCCCAACGAGCAATGGTCAACCAAACGTTCATAACAAATAGTAATAAAAAAGTAACGAATTGGGGGGGGAGGGGGTTGTTTGTTTTTGTAAATTAAACAGCGAGCAAATTTTAATTAGAAAATATCAGAATTAAAACATGTTGTTTCCCCTTGATGCACAAGCAAGTCTCTTATGCTAGGTTATGAGAATTTATCCTTTATTAGTTCAACCACTTAATCCAACCCTAAATTAAATTACTAAGCGAAATTTAACATAAGGCTGTCATTACGTGATTAAGCAACACATACACCAATTAATCATGAACGAAACTGATCATTAAGCATGAACGTAAATTAAGCGCAAAGACAATTAATCAAGCACTAAGCATGCATGGATTAATAGCAACAAATACAGAGTAATTGGTGAAGAGGAAAAACTGATCAGAATTCAATAGTAATAATAAAACCTCAAAGAGAACTATGCTTGATCCTCAAGAGAAAACAACGCTGGAGACTTAGCCTTCCATTAATCAGTAGAAAACAAAATTGTAGATTGAAGCAGAAAATGAAATTTTATTGCTACGTGAACAGTAAAAACTGAAATTGCAAAACCTAAAATTATTCTTTCTCCCAGAACGAAAAAGACTCCCAAAACTTAAACCTTGGTCCTGTTATATAGGTTCTTAGCCCCCAAAGCTTACAAATCTATTTTAAGTCCAAACCCATTAATAAAATAAAATTTAGACAAGATAAGATTTGATAAAATGAAATCTAGATAAGATAAGATAAGATTGGATGAAATAATATCTAGATGAGATAAAATATGGATAAGATAAGATTTGATAAAATAAAATTGTCTGCTCTCTTCAAGTCCAAGCCCAATTCCGGATTCAAGCCCAATTTCTTATAATTCTCCTGAAATTAAATCAAAAACACAAAATTAGTCCAGTAGGCCCAAATGATAAAACTGCATAATTAATTTGACAATTAAAGCTAATCAGTAATTAAAATGGTGACAAAAAAGGTTAAGAAATAGGAGAAAATGATGACACATCAAATCCCCTCACACTTAGCCTTTTGCACTCCTGGGCAAAATCAAAAAGCAAAGCAAGGAACAAATCTAGAGACATTAAAGAGAAGCAAACAGACACAAAAACACTTACATATTTCTCAATGAATCCAAAGGAATGAAAAGAATGGGTAACATCCAACACGTAAAGAGTTAAAGAATCAAGGCCGTCATGAAAATCATCCAAGCATCTCAAACATGGCAAGATAGTCAATCAGCTCAAGAATGAAAAGTGATAAAGCCTCATAAGATATGCACTCCATCTCTCAAGTGTCTAGGCTACTGTTTACTCTCAGAGCACCCATGAAAACAAACACCACATAGACTTGGCAAGACTCTAAAATTGACAACCACATCACAAACACATGCACATGAGGATCAAAAGGTCTTTTAAGGTTGTAATGGGGCCAAGGACAAGGTAGCTGAAAGTATGGGATAGTAACTAAAACCCAAAGGAATAGAGGAGCAATGGGGAATAAGTGAGAACTAAGAAAAAGTTGTAAACCCCAAAACCAAAATTACAAATTAAGCTTTAAAAAGTAAACACAAAACAAAATCAACCAAGTCCTCAACCAATCCAAGTCTTCAAACCAAGACCTCATTTATTCAACTTCATTCTTTTTTTTGTATTTTTTTTGTATATATATTTTTTTAAACGTGAACAGTAGCAATTGAAAGCATTTTAAAAATAAAGCAACAATTAGACAATATATGTATACATCATCAAGCATGGCCAATAAAAACATATCATCCAATGAAACATACCCCCCCTCACACTTATTCCCAAAACAATTCCAAAGCTCCAAAATTCTTTAAGGGTAGAGTGAAATCATGGTTTTTCACTTAAGGCTTGTAATGAGCTTCAAAACAAAGAAAGGGGAACATAGGCTCAAAGGGGCTATCAAAGGAATTAATTCAAGGTAGGTTCATTTGGCTAGAGGCTTATAAAAACAAAATGCCTAAATCATCTCCCAACATGCATGTGAAGGAAAACATAATGTAGGTTCATTTATGATGTACACAAAACATAAAACCAAAATAACAAAATTACCCTAGAAAAAACCTAATAAAGTTAAACTAGAATACCCAACAAAATTAAAGAAGAATCTCCCCCCCCCCCCCCCCTCACACTTAAACAACACATTGTCCTCAATGTAGCACAATCATAAGATCGAGAACAATCAAAACAATCAATAAATTTGGACAAGTGCAATAAAAGTAAAGAAGGAGACAGAAAAAGAAAACTCCCTAAGTCATGGCGGAAGAGAAGAAGGGTGAAGTAAGGAGGTCTCCTCCACCACTACATCCACTAAGGAGGGATTTGTGAGGAATGGTTTCAGCCGGTGTCCATTGACCTTGAGCTCTTATCTGTGGACTCACTTTTGATCTCAACTATACCATAAGTGATGGAAGCTTGCTTGTGGGGCTTCTATGGAGGCTGGATCTTTGAGCTTCAATAGGGTCCTTTAATGGTGATTTTCCACCATGGAGATGCAGCGGAAGACAAAGGAAAGGAGGTGAGAGGAGGCGCCATCCATTAAGGAATAAGCCATGGAAGAAGGAGCTTCACCACCAAGATGAGCCTTGGATAAGAAGCTTGGAGAGGATGCTTCAATGGAGGAAAAGAAAGAGGGAGAGAAAGAGGGAGGGGGAGCACGAAATTGAAGGAAGAAAAAGGGAGAGAAGTTGAACTTTGAGTTGTGTCTCACAAGACTCTCATTCATCAAAGTTACAACAAGTGTTACACATGCTTCTATTTATAGACTAGGTAGCTTCCTTGAGAAGCTTTCTTGAGAAAACTTCCTTGAGAAGCTTCTTTGAGAAAACTTCCTTGAGAAGCTAGAGCTTAGCTACACACACCCCTCTCATAACTAAGCTCACCTCCTTGAGAAGCTTCCTTAAGAAGATTCCTAAAGAAGCTAGAGCTTAGCTACACATACCTCTCTAATAGCTAAGCTCACCTCCTTGAGATGAGAAGCTAGAGCTTAGCTACACACCCCCTATAATAGCTAAGCTCACCCCCATGACAAAAAACATGAAAATAAAAAAAAAGTCCTTATTACAAAGACAACTCAAAATGCCCCGAAATACAAGGCTAAAACCCTATACTACTAGAATGGCCAAAATACAAGGCCTAGACGAAGGAAAAACCTATTCTAATATTTACAAAGATAAGCGGGCTCATACTTAGCCCATGGGCTCGAAATCTACCCTAAGGCTCATGAGAACCCTAGGGCCTTTCCTTGGATCTCTAGCCCAATCTACTTGGAGTCTTCTAGCCAATGCCCTTGCGGGGTAGGATTGCATCATTCGCTCCACCTTGGAAAGGATTTGACCTCAAATCCCGAGGTTCTTCATACTCTGGGCTCCTTCCCTCAACACCTGTAAAAAGAACGAAAACACATGTATTAGTGGTGTTTGGTATGTTGAAGTAAGGTAAGGTCTGAAAACCCATTTCCTGGGCATCTTCCCATGAAGGAACATGGTTTCTCACCAACTCAATGAGTGGTGCTACAAGTATAGAAAAATATGGGACAAACCTTTTGTAAAAGTTTGTTAAGTCATGGATGCCCCAAATTTTTCTTATACTTGGTGGAGTGGGCCACTCAGGAATGACCTTTATTCTCTTAGGATTCATGGGAACCCCTTGATCACTATTTGAAAAATTAAGAAAAGTAATGCAATAAAACATACCTTTTTCTATATTTTCATATTGATTATTCCTACCAAAAAGTATGACAAACCTAAGGTGTCCCATATGAGTACCTAAGTTTGTATTGAAACTAAAAATAAGAATAAACCTACCTAATGGGTCCCTATGTACATACACCATGAAGATGTTAGGTGTACGAGTGATTTTACAAAAGAGGGTTGCACCACTCAAAACATTCATCATACCACCTATTTTAGGGACTTGGTGCCTAATAATACCTATTTTGGGCACCAACAAAGCACAAGGATTTAAGCTCTTGCGAACCAAACCCTCATCCAACAACTTCTTTACTTGAGGAATAAACTCAAGCCCAAGAGGTGTGGCAATGCTAGCAAGTGCCTTTTTACAAAAGAGAAAATGTGGAGGTTGTCTAAGAGGGAAAGTTTCTTTAATGTTTGTCTTTATTGTAAAATGAGTTTCCTTCTTAGCTAAACTCTTGGAGGAGACACTTACCTCCTTACACTTCTCTTTAACCACTAATGGTTGTCCTTCTTCTTGGGGGTAGATTTCTTCACTAGATTCTTCCCCTTTTGCTTTTTCACTTTCACTAGAGGAAGGTGAAGTAGTAGCCTCATCTTGGCTACTATAAATGTCTTGGCCCCTCATAATCATGGTTTTTGTGGTGGGGCATTGAGAAGTAATGTGTCCTCTTCCAAGACATTTAAAGCACTTTATAGAGCTAGTTTTCTCTTGCATACTAGCCTTAGGGGCTTGCTTTTCTATTGTCTTCCCCTTATCATCTTTGGGCTTAGAAGGTGTCACCCCTAAGATGCCTTGACCTTGGTCTTTCTTTGGATAAGAGTGAGAGCCATAAGATTTTGAAGTAGACTTTTTTTTAAGTTGTTGCTCTACCCTTATTTCCCAATCTAAGTAAGCCTCTACATTGTCCTTCCCATGAAAGTATGAGAGTTTAATGTTAGCCTCTTGAGGCTTTCTTTCCATTTCTCTTCTATGGGAGTGAGGTCTAAGATGTGACCTATGCCTTCCTTCGTAATAGTCACAAAGTTCTTCACTTAGGCTTTTGCAAGAGTTATGACTACTATAGGAGGCATGTTTTTCTCTTTTCATTTCTTTCATTATTTTTCTTCTTTCTTCCTCTCTTATTTTCTTTCTTTCATCTTGACTTATTTCTTCCACTCTTTTTTTTCCTTTTTCTTTTCTTTCTTGTTTTTCTTTCCATAACTTGAGGGAACTCAACTCATCTAAGATTCTAGATAATGGGTCTTTATGACTAGTACCCTTGCCATTAACACTAGATGAATGATGACTCATGTTGGTTCCTAAGTTGTGGTTCTTTCTTGTTGGAGGTTTGAAAACAAAAGGTAAAAAAAACTATGGTTGAAACTAGCCAAATAAACACTAAAAGAGGTGTGAAAGATAAGGTAAAAAACTAATTGGTAAAAGGAAAGCTATCTAGGCGGTTTGACAATGGAAGGTAAAGGAAATAAGCTATGAAAGTAAGCAAGAAATGTAAACTAGGCGAATCCTAAGAGTGTTTGGATGACCACATTCACGGTTCCCAACAAAACACTCACTATCCTAAGGAAAAATTGCCTAAAATTATTACACACAAATGAAAGTTTGGTAACCTAAGGCTCCCAACACACTTCCAATGAAAGGCCTTTTTGTTACAAAACTTGAAAGCAATGAAGGTAAGTAAATTGCAAATTACAAAATTACAAAACGGTCCTCAATTTTGGTGGTTGTTCTCTCTTTGGTGATTCACTCAATTTGGAGTGCTTCTTAGTCCAATAGCTCTTAAGGTGGTTGGCCCCTCTTCTGGACTCAAATTCTTCAAGGGATGGCACCAATCCTCCTTCCAATTCCCTATATGGCAACCCACAAACAAGGAAACAAAGAGACAAGCAATAACCAAAGACAAAAAAAAAATGAAATGAAAGTTAAACCAATGGAGTTTTAACAAGACAATTTTTCAAGGATTATTCAACAATTAAAGCAATGAAAAGGACATAGAAGCAAGCTAGGACTCAAAGAGAAACTTAGAATGGCTCTAGAGTAGAGTAAAAAAACTGAAAAAAAGACTCAACAAAACTCTAGCTTTGGCACTTGTCTTCACACTAATTTTGAATTGAAATTTCCAATTATAGAATAAATTTTGAGCCAAAACAACAAGCACCCTTCCCTTTCACCTTTTTTTTCTGGATACTGATTTTCCTGCCAACTTGTGCGATTTTTCGTATTTTTTCCTTTTATCCAAATCACTTGTTTCTTTTTTTATAACTTTTTTTCAGCTGTCTAGAAAATTCAGTAAAAATTTCAACTCAAAATTCGAAGTAACCAATTCTCAGTAATTTTTACAAGTTTGTACGTCCAAGCTGCCAGCACCAGCGATTTGTTTCTTTAAGCATGGTATATTGATTGCCTTGGGCTTACTTTCAACCTTCCTATGTATGTTGAACTCACTAGGATTGTTTACCACAGTTTTCAGAGTTCAATATTCACTTAGGATCAACATTTCAGCCAGCAATTCAATCACCAAAACTCAAATTCACAATAGACACAATCATAAAGAAACCTAAAAGTTCAAGAAAAGGTTCACAATCAAAGACTCTCTAAGAATTTTGCATGAACATGTTAAGGACTAATTAACATGAAAGATTTGACTCAAATCAAATAATAGGCTAAAATAATTTCATACACTCATGAACAAATGAGTTAGACAAAGAAACAAGAAAATAAAATTCAGCACAACATAAGAAATCTTATGTGACAAGTTTCATGACTAGACATGACTTCTATGACAAAACTACAATAGGTGAACAAGTCACTCTAGATTTTTGAGGTTTCTTCTACTTTAATATTTTTGTAAGAATTTTATGGTTTAGGTTTCAGCCACAAAAAATAACAAGACAAAACTCAAAGGAACCTAAACTCAACACAATTCATGGTTCAAGAACAAGAACAAGAAATTTGAACCATAGAAAATCAAATCTAACTTCTATAGCAAGTTTAATCGGTGGAAACTCTAAAGAATCATGTTAACAACATTTAGAACAAGACATGTGAGGAGATACATGGAGAAAAATGAAGAAACAACAATGGAAGAGAAGGTAAAGCAAAAAAATTAATGGAGGTTTAAGGAGCACCTACTTGAAGCTCTTGTGCTCTGATACCACTTGATGGAAGCTTGCTTGTGGGGCTTCTATGGAGGCTGGATCTTTGAGCTTCAATGGGGCCCTTTAATGGTGATTTTCCACCATGGAGATGCAGCGGAAGACAAAGGAAAGGAGGTGAGAGGAGGCGCCATCCATTAAGGAATAAGCCATGGAAGAAGGAGCTTCACCACCAAGATGAGCCTTGGATAAGAAGCTTGGAGAGGATGCTTCAATGGAGGAAAAGAAAGAGGGAGAGAAAGAGGGAGGGGGAGCACGAAATTGAAGGAAGAAAAAGGGAGAGAAGTTGAACTTTGAGTTGTGTCTCACAAGACTCTCATTCATCAAAGTTACAACAAGTGTTACACATGCTTCTATTTATAGACTAGGTAGCTTCCTTGAGAAGCTTTCTTGAGAAACTTCCTTGAGAAGCTTCTTTGAAGAAACTTCCTTGAGAAGCTAGAGCTTAGCTACACCACACCCCTCTCATAACTAAGCTCACCT